>NC_132780.1:61472588-61775618 GCF_048418805.1 Vulpes vulpes
ATAAAGTTAGATTACTTTTGTACATTATTAAGAACAGATATCTGATTTTAAATAT
This sequence comes from Vulpes vulpes, assembly GCF_048418805.1. NCBI lineage: Eukaryota > Metazoa > Chordata > Mammalia > Carnivora > Canidae > Vulpes > Vulpes vulpes. Next base: position 61,472,644 of record NC_132780.1, read on the forward strand.
TTTGCTTAAGTTCCATTTTATAGTCATATTTATAATTATTTAAATAGTTTTATATATTTCCTACTTTTATGAGTACCCCCTATGTGCCAGGCATATGTCCATACTGAGGAAAAATAACTCCGCAAAAAGGACGCAGTGCTTACTATCATGGAATTTATAATACAACTGATTTTATTACTTACTTATGATCTTGTTATATATTTAGTTTTGGCTTTCTTAATTTATAATTTTGACTTACTCTTGGAACAGATGAATATTGCTCTGAATAGCTTTCTTAAGAATTTGAATTTTAGAAATTTTTATACTTCTGGGAATCTTTTCTTGCTTTATATGTCAGTGACAAACCAATATATCATAAAAATCTTGATTACCATGTTTTTGTCATAGTACTCTGCAGACTTTCTTTTAATGTTTACAGTTGCAGGGTAAGTGTCTCAGAATTGCTTGAATTTTGCTTCGTGGTTGGTGAACTAAATTTATTCCTGCTGGGACACTTGCAGGAAGTTATTTTATATTTGAAATGAGCCTTAAACATATTATAGCAAAATCTTTGATCTTGAAGAATAAAGGAATATTTGTAGACCAAGCTTATCCTTCAGTTTGAGACAGTTTCTTTAAACACGTTTGATTTTTATTTTGTTCCTATCACCCTATAATTTCTTTCCTCCACTTTTCGTGATGGCCATCTCTACTTACCATTTTCATTTTGGGGGCATTTTTTTGGCATTTGGAAAATTTTCCCCAACATCTTATATTTAATTGTATATAAAGTTAGGCCAGACCCCTTGCTATTTGAATTATAGATTTTTATTTTTCTTTTCCATTTTTTTTCTTTATATTTTTGCATTTCAGCCTGTTTACCCTCTGGTCCTGTTTTAGATAATTTTATCTAAGCTTTTGGTGGACTCAAGTAAGTGTTCACTAAAATTTTCATATGTTTCTTACAGAAAAGTAAGTTATATAATTATGCTTTTTTTTGTATCAGTATGTGGTTTTATTTTCTTCATGTTTCACACGTTTTTTTTGCGAGGCTTATGATTTTTTGTTTGTTTGTTGAGCAGAGAGATTTAATTAAAATTTGATAGTTTTCAATTTCCAGTGCCCAACAGCCATTCATCTGTTGTGGCCAATTATTTTCTGGCAAACCTATAGAGTTGCTAGAGATATAGTTTATAGTTCTCTATGAAGACAATTGAATGCTTTTTCTGTACCTTTTCAAGTTTCAATACATTTCCTTAAGCAAGTTGGCATCCCAAGGGGTAATGTTTGGAATTGTCATGAATTGAATGGATGGATGTTTAGAGAGTGGAATGACTGAACAGAGGTCTCATCCTTGCTTATTGAAATAGAAAGAAGAAAATATACCTGTATCCTCAATTTGGATCAAGACACTGAGTGAGTTAAAGTCATTCCTTTCCTTTCTAGTATTATTTACCTGGTGAAAGTCTGTGAAATTCTACACAGACTTTGGCATAGGGACTTTACTCTTATACGTAAGAGGTTTTATTTCTTAGATTTGAGGGAGAAAAACACGTGGTTGGCTAAAAAAGTTATGCAAATGAAGGAACATTTCTTATGGCCCTCTTAGTGTTAACCATAGATATACTTTCTAGGCTTCCCTTAATTTAATTTTTTAAAAGATTTATTTATTTATTTTTCAGAGAGCAGGAGAGAAAGACCATAGGGGGAGGGAGAAAGGAACCCAAATAGTCTTCCCCCTGAGTGTGGATCCACACCTGCAGGCTACATCTCACCACTCTGAGATCCTCAACAGAACTGAAACCAAGAGTTGGATTCTTAACCAACTGTGCCACCCAGGCACCCATAGCCTTGTCCCTTAATTTTAATGATACATAACATTCATAGATTTTTTTCCCTTCTAAAATATTAAGGGAGGAGATTGGAATGTATATCTATGGTTAGCACTAAGGGGACAAACCATGAGAAATGTTTTTCCTATGTGTAACTTGCTTAGCCGACAATGTATTTCTCTCATTTGACATTTGTATCAAGATTAGAACATCTGTCCACACAGAGTTTAAACTGGGCATTGAATGCTTTATTGACCATAGACACAGTTTAGTTTCACTTATCATATACTGTATTAAATTATAATTAATTTGTAGCTTTATTTTATCTTCAAGCAGAATAAGTTCCTAACAGACAAGGACTATAGGTAATATTATTTATGTTCTTCAGTGTTGACTATTGAGCTTTATATATATACAGTAGTTTTCTTAATAAATATATACTACATGAAATCATACATTATTGTGCTTCTCAGTTTTATTTTATTTTATTTTTTTACATTTTTTAAAATTTAAATTCAGTTTGCCAACATATAGTATAACACCCAGTGCTCATCCCATCAAGTGCCCTCCTCAGTGCCCAACACCCAGTAACCCCATTCCCCCATCTACCTCCCCTTCTGCAACCCTTTGTTTCCCAGAGTTAGGAGTTTCTCATGGTTTGTCTCCCTCTCTAATTTTTCAGTTATATTTTATAAATAATTATTAGAAAAAGTAGTAGTTAAATATTTGAAGAAAAAAGAGCTTTAATAAATTGCACATTGAAGAATAATATATTTTTGAAAAATTTTCCAATTACTGCTTCTGGATTTGTTAATGTAATCTTAGCTACTAAAACAGACTCTCAATACAATTCTGTTTCTGGGTCATATTATGTTCCAGTGTAGTATTGGGGGTAGAGGTGGAATGAGGAAGGGCTTTGCTCCGTGCAGTTTTTCAGTAACCCAGAGTAATGGATATTGCCATTTTTTATACAGTGTTTCTAAATTTACTTGGGAATTGACCTGTAGCTAGTGGAAAAGGCAAGAGAATGGAAGAACATAAGTTGGAGGAGATTTTTATGGGTCAAGTCTAGAAGTGATATGCACAAATGCTACTCACATTCCATTGCCCCAGGCTCAATCACGGGCTACACCTAACTGCAATTGGGTGTGGTAGATGTAGTCTCTTTCTGGGAATTCACCTACAGATAAAGGTCCATACTTAAATAATAGGGAACATGGACTTTTTTCTAAGATTTTATTTATTTATTAATGAGAGACAGACAGAGAGAGGCACAGACATAGGCAGAGGGAGAAGCAGGCTCCCTGTCGGGAGGGAGCTCCCTCTGAGCAGGGAGCCTGATACTGAACACTATCCCAGGACCCTGAGATCACGACCTGAGCCAAAGGCAGATAGATGCTCAACCACTGAGGCACCCAGGTGGCCAGGAACCTGGATTTTTGACAGATGACTCTTTGCTACAGTATTTATCCAAAATTTATATTCAAATAATATATACTTAATTAAATGGGAACAATTATTCTAAGATTAGGATTTTTTTTAATAATGCAAGAGATACAAATATAATAACTTTGTATTAAAACACAGCATTCTTCTGTTCTTGTTGGTGCAAAAAACAAAAACAAACAAATGAAAAACCCTGAGAGCCATATTTTTTCCATCAGTTTCTCAAGTTACTATTTTATAATAGGTTTTTAAATTACAAGAAATATTTTAAATATTAAATATACAAAATATGCAATTAAGAGTATTTTTAACCTGTTCCAGAAATTTAAAATGTGATGGGACTGTTCTGTGGACTTTGCTAAAATAGATTTATTTTCAAGTATATTTGGTCATTAAAGGATATAAAATGCATAAATTTCCATCTGGGATTAGCCCAGCTCCCTAGAAATCAGACAAAATGCTCTGCAAACAGCCAACTCTTCTATACTCAGTGCAGTCTCATTTTTTAGCTTCTCAGGAAATTACTTTTTTGTTTCACCCTGGCTTCTTAATCTCTGCTAAAATATGGGGTTTCCTTAGAAAAGGAAGGTGAAAGTACAAATGGAACTAACACCTAAGACATACTTAATTAGCTTTTATAAAGATGATACGATGTGCTTGGCAGATAAAGTAAGATAAATCGTTTAGGCTTGTGATTCATCAAAGCTCGCCAAAAGCAAAGCCTCATTCAACAATAAAGGAAGCTTGTTGTTTAATATGTAACACTGTCCTCAGCACACAATTAAAGATAACTGGTGAACTATAAATTTAGTGTTATTCATACATGGCATTAAACATTAAGTATATTTTTTTGAATATTCTAAATAACTGAGATACTCAAATCTTAGTTTGAAACTTTTTGTGAAGAAGCTAAATTAAACTGAAGAGGATCAAGTGAGAAAGATTTAACTGGAAGCTGTCTATAGTCAGAAAAAGAAAAACAATACTTAGGGATGCCTGGGTGGCTCAGTGGTTGAGTGTCTGCCTTCAGCTCAGGGGATGAGGTCCCAGGTCCAGGAGTTGGGTCACACATCAGGCTCCCCGCAGGGAGCCTGCTTCTTCCTCTGCCTATGTCTCTGCCTCTCTCTGTGTGTTTCTCATGAATAAATAAAATCTTCAAAAAAAAAAAAAAAGAAAAAAGAAAAACAATGCTTATTGTTTGAGATATTCTTATATATGAATTCTTTATATAAAAATAAATTCTGACCATAACATGATAAAAATTCTAATACTTAGATTTATTATTAAGGCTGAATAACACAATTCTCCTTTTTCACCTCCCACCTTTACATATAAAACAAAAATTTGTTTATATTTATAATGCCATATTGTCAGGTATGTTAGTCAATAACAGGTTGTGTATATTTAGCCAGTTTACCTATACTTCCTGTGCCTCAGTTTCCTAATCTGGAAAATAGGATTAACATTTATGTTATATTGTAAGTTTACTAGGTGAATGAAATGAATTCAAATACACAGAGTATTTAGACCTATTTCATATTCTCTATTAATGTTAAATGACACTGGTTCTGTGGTAAATTTTCTATAATGTAGAATGCTCTTTATCCCAGTTTCCTGAACAGAGAACTAATAGTTCTCCTTTTTGGCTTTTTGGCTGAGATTTATATTTTCTTTCTTTCTTTCTTTCTTTCTTTCTTTCTTTCTTTCTTTCTTTCTTTCTATCTTTCTTTCTATTTTTAAAATTTATTTGAGAGAGAGAGAGAGCATAATCAGGCATAGAGGCAGAGGGAGAGGGAGAGAGAGAGAGAGAGAGAGAATCCCAAGCAGACTCTCCAGTGAGCACAGGCCTTGACATGGGGCTTAATCCCATAACCCTGAGATCATGACCTGAACTGAACTCAAAAGTCAATCAAATAACCAACTGAGCAATTAACCAACTGAGCCACCCAGGTGCCCCCCTTCTTTCTTTCATTTACAGATGTTAATCCCCAATAGTGGTACGAATAATTTGACACATATCCAGTTCCATCCCTACCTTCATCACTGTTCCCAAATCCTTTTCCTTGAAATACGTAATCAGAAATAGAAGACTGTAGTTTAAGTCAGCAATGGTATTTGAAAGGGAAATTTTTAAAAATTAGAGTAACCTTTTGTCACATATACCGATTGGAAACAGGCTTTATGAGAGAGGAGATGGAAGTAGTTATCAATGAGAAGAGATAGGAGGAACAACAAACAACAAAAATTCCCTGAATAAGAGATTTAATATTCTGGTTCCTAGTTTATATGCAAAGTTGAGCTTCATTTTTTTCTTCATTTCTTCCCCACATAATATGACTTGAAGAATTGGTTCCTGTAATTTGCAAAATAAGATCTCTATGCTGTATCACTCAACAAGGGTGAGAAATGACTAAATAAAAGTACAAATGTTCTATGAGCATTTAATATTTTAACATATTTTATAAATCTCAAAAAAGAGGGTTAGCCTTGCTGTTTATTTTTTAATTTTTTAAGAATTTTTTTATATTTTTATTTTTTAACGATTTTATTTATTTATTCATGAGAGACACAGAGAGAGAGAGAGAGAGAGAGAGAGAGAGAGAGAGAGAGGCAGAGACACAGGCAGAGGGAAAAGCAGGCTCCATGCAGGGAGCCTGATGTGGGACTTGATCCTGGGTCTCCAGGATCAGGCCCTGGGCTGAAAGTGGCATTAAACCACTGAGCCACACAGGCTGCATGTCCTTGCTGTTTATTCTAAACATAATTGTCCGTGGAATTTTATTTTCCCCTTCAAAGAACATCTCCAAGGGAAGGAATACAGGTCCTTGGCATGACCATAGTTAACATCCCTCTATAAAGAATATATTGTTGACACAACTCTTGACAGCTATGGTACTGCCAAGTCTTAGAGTGTGCACCATGCCTGCTGGGGAAATTTGTCTCTAATCCAACTGCTGATGCCTAAGCATTAATGTGTTATGCCTCAAGACTCTGGAACAAAGGCTGTCAAATTATTGACGAGCTAGTGATGCACTGCTTAGCAGATTATAAGAAATGAATGTTTTCAAATGGCATTCACTCTCTGGAATTTGAACTATAAAATACCAGTTTAATTGTTGTAGACCAAGAGGTTCAAAGCTGAGGATCCCTCAGAAAAGTTGCAGCCATTGGAGTCATTATATGTTGATATCTGTGACTCCTGGCATTTCTGCTCAGTCCTTCTCCCCTAAAATTGCCTCCCCTTCTTCAGACAAGAGTTTCTAGCAGCCTCATTTCACTGGAAAGCTCTGCTCTGTGATCATATTTGCAACTGGACATTTTTTCCAAGATGGAATTAGATCGAAGAGAAAGGCAGGTTCCTTATGTTACTGAACTCTGAATGTGGGCTTAGGAACGTTGGGTGGACATGTTTCATCATGAAAACTAGAGAGTGAGAAACAAATGAATGTTCAAGGCAAATTACTCTGGGTTCCTTTCTTGAAAACCACCTGTATGTCTGCCCTTGGAGTCTTATCCCTCTCTCCCTTAAAATTAGGCTAGTTTTATTTGGCTTTTATTATATGCCCTCAATAATCTTAATATGGGGGGGGGGGCAAGATGGTGGAGGAGGGTCCCTGGGTCACCTGTCCCCACCGACTTACCTAGATAACTTTCAAATCATCCTGAAAACCTATGAATTCGAACTGAGATTTAAAGAGAGAACAGCTGGAATGCTACAGAGAGAAGAGTTTGACCTTCTAACAAGTACAACTAGTATTTAGCCACTCTGCTTGAGCAAAATGACTAGAAAGAAGAACTCCCCACAAAAGAATCAGAAACAGTACTCTCTGCCACAGAGTTACAGAATTTGTATTACAACTCGATGTCAGAAAGCCAACTCAGAAGCACAATTATAAAGCTACTGGTGGCTCTGGAAAAAAGCATAAAGGAATCAAGAGACTTTATGACTGCAGAATTTAGATCTAAACAGGCCGAAATTAAAAATAAATTGAGATGGAATCCAAACTGGAGGTCCTAATGACAAGGTTCAATGAGGTAAAAGAGTGAGTGACATAGAAGACAAGTTGATGGCAAGGAAGGAAGCTGAGGAAAAAAGGAAAAAAAGACCATGAGGAAAGAAAGGTTAAGCAAAGTAAATGACAGCCTCAGAAGGAAAAATCTATGTATAATTGGGGTTCCAGAGGATGCTGAGAAGGGCGGGCAGAGGCCAGAAAGCATATTTGAACAAATAATAGCTGAGAACTTCCCTAACTTAGAGATGAAAACAGGCATTCAGATCCAGAAGATAGAGAGGTCCTGCCCTAAAATCATTAAAAACCATTCAACACCTCGACATTTAATAGTGAAAATTGCAAATTTCAAAGATAAAGAGAAAATCCTTAAAGCATCAAGAGACAAGAGATCCCTAACTTATATGGGGAAGAAATATTAGATTAACAGCAGACCTCTCTACAGAGATCTGGCAGGCCAGAAAGGGCTGGCAGGATATTTTCAGGGTCCTAAATGAGAAGAACATGCAGCCAAGAATACTTTATTCAGCAAGGCTCTCATTCAGAATAGAAGAAGACATAAAAAGCTCCCAAGATAGGCAGAAACTGAAAGAATATGTGACCACCAAATGAGCTCTGCAAGAAATATTAAGGGGGAACTCTGTAAAAGAAAGAGGAAGTCCAAGGAAACAATCCACAAGCGCAAGGACTGAATAGGTATCATGATGACAGTAAATTCATACTTAAAGGATCTACCCAACAAGAGGACCTAACAATCATGAATATTTATGCCCCTAATGTGGGAGCTGTAAGTATATCAATCAATCAATAACCAAAGTGAAGACATACTTAGATAATAATACACTAATACTGGGAGACTTCAACACAGCACTTTCTGCAAATGACAGATATTATAAGCACAAAATCTCCAAAGAAACAAGAGCTTTAAATGATACACTGGACCAGATGGATTTCACAGATAGTTACAGAACTTTACACCCAAACACAACTGAATACACATTCTTTTCAAGTACACATAGAACTTTCTCTGTATAGACCACATACTGGGTCAAAAATCAGGTCTTAACGAATACGAAAAGATTGGGACTTTCCCCTGCATATTTTCATACCATAGTGCTTTGAAACTTGAATTCAATCACAGGAAGAATTTCAAACGTGGAGGCTAAAGAGCATCGGCTAAAAGATGAAGAGTCAACCAGGAAATTAGAGAATTAAAAAGATTCATGGAAACTAATGAGAATGAAGATATAACTGTTCAAAACCTTTGGGATACACTAAAGCAGTCCTAAGAGGGAAATACATCGCAATACAAGCATCCCTCAAAAAATTGGAAAAAACTCAAATACAGAAGCTAACCTTGCACCTAAAGGAACTGGAGAAAGAACAGCAAATAAAACCTACACCAAGCAGAATAAGAGAGTTAATAAGGATTCAAGTAGAACTCAATGAAATAGAGACCAGAAGAACTGTAGAACAGATCCAAAAAACCAGGAGTTGGGTCTTTGAAAGAATTAATAAGATAGATAAACCATTAGCCAGCCTTATTAAAAACAAAAGAGAAAAGACTCAAATTAATAAAATCATGAATGAAAAAGAGATCACAACCAATACTAAGAAAATACAAATGATTTTAAAACATGATGAGCAGCTATACACCAATAAATTAGGCAATCTAGAAGAAATGGACGCATTTCTGGAAAACCACAAACTACCAAAACTAGAACAGGAAGAAATAGGAAACCTGAACAGGCCAATAACCAGGGAGGAAATTGAAGAAGTCATCAAAAACCTCCCAAGACACAAATGTCCAGGGCCAGATGGCTTCCCAGGGGAATTCTATCAAACGTTTAAAGAAGAAACAATACCTATTCTACTGAAGCTGTTCTGAACATAGAAAGGGATGGAATACTTCCAAACTTGTTCTATGAGGCTAGCATCACCTTAATTCCAAAACCAGACAAAGACCCTACCAAAAAGGAGAATTATAGACCAATATCCATGATGAACACAGATGCAAAAATTCTCAACAAGATACGAGTCATTAGGATCCAGCAATACATTAAGAAGATTATTCACCATGACCAAGTGGGATTTTTCCCCAGGATGCAAGGCTGGTTCAACACTTGTAAGGCAATCAACGTGATAGATCATATCAACAAGAGAAAAAACAAGAACCATATGATACTCTCAATAGATGCAGAGAAAACATTTGACAAAATACAGCATCCATTCTGGATCAAAACTCTTCAGAGTGTAGGGATGGAGGGAACATTCCTAAGCATCTTAAAAGCCATCTACGAAAAGCCCACAGCAAATATCATTCTCAATGGGGAAACACTGGGAGCCCTTCCCCTAAGATCAGGAACAGGACAAGGATGTCCACTCTCACCACTGCTATTCAACATAGTACTAGAAGTCCTATCCTCAACCTTCAGGCAAAAAAGAGAAATAAAAGGCATTCAAATTGGCAAAGAAGAAGTCAAACTCTCCCTCTTTGCAGATGACATAATACTGTACATAGAAAACCCAAAAGACTCCACCCCTAGGTTGCTAGAACTCATACAGCAATTCGGCAGTGTGGCAGGATACAAAATCAATGCCCAGAAATCAGTGGCATTTCTATACACTAACAATGAGACTGAAGAAAGAGAAATTAAGCAGTCAATCCCATTTACAATTGCACCCCAAAGCATAAGATACCTAGGAATAAACCTAACCAAAGAGGTAAAAGATCTATACCATAACAAATGCAAAAACACTTCTGAAAGCAATTGAGGAAGACACGAAGAGATGGAAAAATATTCCATGCTCATGGATTGGAAGAATTAATATTGTGATAATGTCAATGCTACCCAGGGCAACTTACACATTTAATGCAATCCCTATCAAAATAACTTGGACTTTCTTCAGAGAGTTGGAACAAATCTCTTTAAGATTTGTGTGGAATCAGAAAAGACCCCGAATAGCCAGGGGAACATTGAAAAAGAAAACCAGAGCCGGAGGCATCACAATGCTGGATTTCAAGTTGTATTACAAAGCTGTGATCATCAAGACAGTGTGGTTGGTACTGGCACAAAAACAGACACAGAGATCAATGGAATAGAATAGAGAACCCAGAAATGGGCCCTCAAACCTATGATCAACTAATATTCAACAAAGTAGGAAAGACTATCCACTGGAAAAAGGACAGTCTCTTCAATAAATGATGCTGGGAAAATTGGACAGCCACGTGCAGAAGAATGAGACTAGACCATTCTCTTATACCATACACAAAGATAAACTAAAAATGGATGAAGGATCTAAATGTGAGACAAGAATCCATCAAAATCCTAGAGGATAACACAGGCAACACCCTTTTTGAACTTTGCCAGAGCAACATCTTGCAAGATACATCTATGAAGGCAAGGGAAACAAAAGCAAAAATGAACTATTGGGACTTAATCAAGATCAAAAGCTTCTGCACAGCAAAGGATACAGTCAACAAAACTAAAAGACAACCTACAGAATGAGAGAAGGTATTTGCAAATGACCTATCAGATAAAGGGCTAGTTTCAAAGATCCATAAAGAACTTATGAAACTCAACAGCAAAGAACAAACAATCCAATCATGAAATGGGCAAAAGACATGAACAGAATTTCACAGAGGAAGACATAGACATGGCTAACAAGCACATGAGAAAATGCTCCGCATCACTTGCCATCAGGGAAATACAAATCAAAACCACAATGAGATACCACCTCACACCAGTGAGAATGGGGAAAATTAACAAGACAGGAAACAACAAATGTTGGAGAGGATGTGGAGAAAGAGGAACCCTCTTGCACTGTTGGTGGGAATGCAAGCTGGTGTAGCCACTCTGGAAAACAGTGTGTGGAGGTTCCTCAAAGAGTTAAAAATAGATCTAAGCCATGACCCAGCAATTGCCCTGCAGGGAATTTACCCCAAAGAAACAATGCAGTGAAATGGCAGGACACCTGCACTCCAATGTTCACAGCAGCAATGTCCACATTAGCTAAACTGTGGAAGGAGCCTCAGTGTCCATCGACAGACGAATGGATAAAGAAGGTGTGATCTATATATACAATGGAATGTTACTCAGCCATTGGAAACAACGAACACCCACCATTTGCTTCAATGTGGATGGAACTAGAGGGCAATATGCTGAGTGAAGTAAGTAAAAGGAAAAGGACAAGCATTATATGGTCTCATTCATTTGGGGAATATAAAAAAAATAGTGAAAGGGAATGAAGGGGAAAGGAGAGAAAATGAGTGGGAAATATCAGATAGGGTGACAGAAAATGAGAGACTCCTAACTCTGAGAAATGAACAAGGGGTGGTGGAAAGGGAAGGGGATGGGGTTACTGGGTGACAGGCACTGAGGGGGCACTTAACGGGATGAGCACTGGGTGTTATGCTATATGTTGGCATATCGAACTCCAATAAAATAATATATACAAAAAAAGAATCCTAATGTTAAATTATAGTTTTGTAGGGAACAGAGACTTTAAGTAAGAAAAAAATAGTAGGAGACATGGACCAGAAAAAGGAAAATACCAGTATTTATAATAGAATGGATATTTTGTGCCCAGAAGCAAGAATACTATGAGACTCCCCAGAAAGCCAAAGGGAAAAAGAGAATAACTCATCCTCAGAGCTGTCTCATTCCATCCAATTGCTGATCACAATTCCAGTCCAGAGGTTTTCTTAAAATACTTGTCACCCTCTTCTTGAGGTAATTTAGGAGGGAACTGTTTTACCCAGTGCAATGGGATTAACTAAGAAGTTATTGACCACAAGATGTTTAAAGAGGGAGAAAGCTTGCTCAAGTGCATTGATGCCTTTACATTTGCCTGAGTGGGTAAATCAAATTGGATATATAAACCACAACAGCATGCATGCCTGATTAGCAATCTCGATACAAATACTGTGCTCAGACATTCTCTGGGCAAAGCATGTCACAAAATGTGGAGACATTCTTATAAGAAGAAATATTTTCAGCTGAAGAGAAAAGGAACATATAAAATGTGTTACTTCAAATCTTATTCACTAGGGATTTATTTTATGTATTTACTTACCAGTTTCTAATAAGTATATGAATAATACTGTCCACTTCTTTCAGATGTTAGAAAAGACTATAGGATAGAATTTTTCAGAGGAATCTGAATTCATTTACAAAGAGTCTATATTTACAGATAAGTAAAAAATACAAATTTTGAATGAGGTATATCTTTTTTGCCCATATAAGTTTAACATTTTAAAATGTCAGTTATCTGACAAAAGAATAATGTTTTGTATCTGAGGGCACAGATAATTGCATCCAATTGTATTGAAACACAGAACTAATTAGATTTCTAATTGTTGCAGCATCTATTTTTTTTTCACTTTCTGTGTTTTTCCCCCTCCAATATCAATTTAAATCTTGCCAAGGAGGAAACCATTTATTGGTGGAGCTGCTTGAAGTGATAGATATACGTTTAAGCTGGACTAGACTCATCTGGGTTCAAGATTTTATATACACATTTTTAACTTGCTTTAGTGATGCTTAAGACACAACAATCATCAATGTACAACCCAATGGTTTTTGGAAATTGAACATTCATGTAACTACAACCTAGATCAGAGATAAAATATTATGCTTCAAACCCTCCTAGGTCCCCTTTCAGATGCAATTTACCCCCACTTAACCCGAGGTTGAGAACTACCCTTCTAAACACCATAGGTTAGTTTTGTCTAGCTTGTTGTTACATAAATGCAACCATAGAATATGTACTTCTTTGTGTCTGGCTTCTTTCCCTTAATATTATGTTTGTTAGGTTCATGCATGTTCTTGTATGTTGTTGCAGTGTGCTCACTCTTGTAACTACTCATGATGCAACTACTGTTCATCATGTGAATGTGCTACAATTTATCCATCTACTGATGATGGACATCTCTTTTATTCAGGTTTTAAATCTATGTGGCTTGACTTTTGGTTATATCACTTAGGTCAGAATCTCCTGTTCAGCTCTAGCTAGACTTTGCAAGTTTTCTGAGTGGATAAACAATTGAGCACCATTCTGTAGGATTTTGATCAGATCTGGCACAGATAGATGTATTGATGTACATAGTTCAGGACCAATTCACAAACCACCTCCCTAAGATTGCCTTTTCAAACTATTCCTTTCTTAAAAACAAAACAAAATTCTCTTCTGGAATTAAAGGCTTGATCTGAAAATTATTGATTTTGCGTTTGGAAATTGCTGGTGTACATTTTTTTATTATTATTATTCCAGAGATTTGGGATTCCTTCCTCTTTGAAAGAAGACTTTCCTCTTGCCTTCTGGGGTTAAACATTTGATCCATCTCAAGCCTGTGTACCTTAGATATTTTCTTAGCAATGAGCTGATTTCCTCACTAATTCCTGTATCTCCATCTGCTACCCTCCTACTCCATGCTCACTACTGGCAACTGAGTACGGGGCACTTGGTTTTGGCCACCCTGTACTGAAGCTTGTAAGAAGAAAGTGTGATTAAGTTCCCTTTTTCCTACAGCACTGCTTCTTTAGTGCACTGCCCACCAACAAATGAAGTTTGCCTTATTATTTCAAAGAGAAATTACAATCTATAAAGGAAGTTTATAATTTGAAGAGGAAAGGTTGAGTACAAAGTGGTTAGAGAAGTAAATTCTAAATTCAGACTACTTGGATTTGAAACCACACTCAATGCTGGGTGAGTAAATTTTACTCAGAGTAATGAATCTCTGTGCCTCAGATTCATTCTGACTGCAATTCCAGTTTACAGGAGAAGGCAGTTAAAGGTTAATGCATCAAGAGAGGTTTCTTTTCCAAGTGTGCCTACTCTTTATGAGGCATGCCAGCCCTCAGTTTCCTATCCTCCTCCTTGTGGAAACTTTTCTTCATCTGTTATTCTGCTAAAAATATTTACCCTTTCTAACCTCATAGGAAAATGACACAGTTATCAACCAAACACAACTTTCCCCAGAAGGAGGCGCTTACTGGCTAGAGACCTATTTGTGCCCTCGGATACTGTGTGATTCACTCAGTCAAAGGAGTTACTTTTAGAAATCACCTGGAGGGCCAGTGATGAGTAGTACCAGGGAGCGGAGTATGATATCCAAGTTCCAGTGATGCTCTTGGGTCAAGGGTAGATGTGACATCTTGTTGGATTTCATTATTGCTACTACCATCAATATGTACTTCAGGTAAATGGATTCTTTAGCTGGTTGGTGTTCTGTTAAATTAAGCATGTGCAGCCTCCAAACAAATACTACTTTTGGCATAGTTGTGTAATTTAAATCCATTTAGAATAGGAAAATCTCCTCTTTTAACAGGTGATCCATACTTTCCATTGAGCTAAGCAATTCTCACGTGTTGCGAAAAATCAGTATATTTTCTGCTTTGCTTAAGGTATAAATGTCTACCAGAATAATAGATGCATCGAATTGTGCTTGCATTTCTTTCCCCAAGAAGAGCATTAGACTCCCATGTTTAAAGTTATGCAGGCTTTTTGGTTGCCAGTTTTTCTGATTGCAAACTAAACCATGTTATTATCAATCTCTTATGTCATCTGGTATCTCAAATACTGATGACTTAAATATCCGTAAAATTTATAAGGCGTGAGTCATATGTAATTCTGTTTACTAATATCATATACAATGTAGGTACTGGATACCTATTGACTAGTTGACCTACTTAGTTTCCTTTTCTTACTAATTCAGTGAAAACCTGTATCATAATGCACAGTTCTTATATTTGCATGACTTTAAAAAATATTAGAGGATCAATAGTCAAAATACTTTTAAAATGCTGTAAAATTATAAATATGCAAAGTACTTAAATAAATAGTAGATTTAAAACTTAAATAGATGTTTTTGCTCTAATATTAATCTCACTTATTGGTTATTAGAATACACCACATACATGTGAATTATTTCCTTTCAATGAATCCAGTAGTCTTCCCTTTGGATCAGAAAATGGAAATATTTTCACAGAACATCCTAAGCCACAAACACTTCTTTTTTAAACATCTGCTCTGGGCTCTCCATTGTGGTATTTGCAGAGGTATAAAAAGGTTAAAAGTCTGGAATCTTGAGATCAACAACATGGGATATGGCTAAAGGACAAGTAATCAGTTTAATTAATTAGGTGAACCTATATGATATCAGCCCGGTCAGTAAATACCTATATTTGTTGGAAGAAGAGACAAATCTCACAACATAGATGGGCCTTTAGGTGAGAACTGAGGGATGAAGAGTGATTTGGCAGGTGAACTAGGGGGAGAGTGCATTCCAGGCAAAGGAAGAAGAACATAGGAATGCACAGGGGTGTGAAAGGGCATGGTGTCCTCAAGGGACCACATGAACTTCATTAGTGCCAGTAACTAATATCCAAGATGTGATCCCATGATTTGTTATTCAGATTCTTTGTTTTATAGGCTCAGAGTAGATTCTGCTGAGAGTGTGAAGTTTTAATTTGGCTTCAATCTACATTATCCACTATAGTATTTGGCAAGTATACTATTTGAAGTTATACCTACATTCTTTGAACAATCTATTTAAAAATACTGGAATCCCATTTGGCTAGTCAACTTTGCACTTACTCTCCACCTATCAGAATTGTTGTGGGAAAAGGTATTACTGGTAATATACAGATTCTGATCTGAGTAAAAAAAAAAAAAAACAAAAACAAAAACAAACAAAAACAAAAACAAAAACAAAAACAAAAAACTGAGCTTGGTTCCAGACCTGAGAGATGAAGAATTTATAAAGGTAATTTATCAGGGCCCAATTCAATCTGCTGGTGATAACCAAATGGCTATACCCCTAGAACAGTTCTTCATGGCAGACTGGCTGTGAGGCCATAATATGAAGGTGTGAGTACCTAATACACTTCCCCAGTATGGTGAGCTCTTTTTGTGCAGCAAATCTAATACCAAGTCCCGTCAGCTCACCATGATAGAGCCCTAGTATTGCTGATAGATATATTCTGAGTAAACTGTACTCTATATCTGCTAGCTTCCAAACTATGATCATCTTTGACTACCTATCAGATAGTGTCTTCCTTAGGCATCCTTTAGAAACCTTGCACTATTTCTGGTTGCTTATATGAGTTTTGCTTACTTGCATCTCAAAGTATCCAACATAATAAATTTAGTCAAATTTCATTGATGAGTGGAAGGAAGGCTGTTCCTACAACTCGTGCTTGTCTCAGTGCTGAGAAGCAGAATAGGGCAAGAATAGCTACTGAATCATGCTCATTTAAGAAATAAAAAGTCTAGGGTATGTTGGAGCTAAGTGAATTATCCACTGGAATATGTAAGCAAGAACATAAACCCATTTTCTAGGTTCCTTGGTTATTTTTTTTTTATTATTTTTTTTATATTTATTTTTATTTTTATTTTATTTTATTTTTTTGGTTCCTTGGTTATTATATCGTATTGACTATCATTTTTCAACTTTCTGGTACTGTTATTAATGTTGTTGTTACTCTCTGTTGTTGTTGTTGTTACTCTTGTTTGTTTGTTGTTCTTGTTGTTACATTTATAGAGCACTTTTCATATTCCAAGATCAGTGTTTTACTGCTTTGCATAATTCATTTCAGTTGTTAACCACAAAACCTTAAGGAAAGAGAACTATTGGATTTTTACTATTTTAGATTTTATGCCACATACTTATTGAAAGTAAATTAAAATATTTATAATTTTAGATTTCTGTTCAGACACAATTCTTTCTCATTCTTTTCCATATCCCATCCTTCCCCACTTAATAGGTAAACAACATTATGTTTTAGAAAAATATCTCAGGTATTATGATAATTTGCTTATATATGACATGGAATACTTTAGTAAGTACACTTCTAACTCATTAAGTATTATTTCAACTCATCTTAGGCACCACAAATACAAAACTGCATCAATAATATGGCTTTAATATCCCTTTTTCCAAAGGTAATGAAAGTAGTAATCCATCACCTACTCTCATTTGCCACCCTCAATAACTTAATTTCCCACTCCAACTTTGAATGGTTTAATTTCTTTCTTCATTGATTCCTTATTCTTAAAGAAAATGAATATAACTTCACTGGGAGATAGCTTTCATATATTTCAATTGTTATTTATTAACTATTTACAATTTTAACTTTTTTCCATCCTGAACTCAAAGTAAGCTCTCATCCTTTTATGGTCTTATGTTGTTGTTTTTATTGTTTTTAATTTCCTAGAACTCATTATTTTATTTCATTTTTCTTTACCTCTTTCCTACTTGAGTCAAAATCTACGGCGAATATACACAAGCACAGTAACACACATGTGCGTTATGCTATAATTTTGTTCAGCATCTTAACTCTTATTGAAAGAAACCACTTTTTTCCTTTTAAGTTGAAACACCTTTCATTCTTTTCAGTGTATATGTTCAATTTATCATCACTTGACTTTACTTGTCCTCAAGGTTGATCTTTCTAAAGTTATAAGATTTGTTTTGGTGCTAACTAGTTTGCAGTTTTGATTTCTAGATTACTGTATGTCAGATTTAATCATAACACTGTCAGCTGGTCGAATGGCTCAACTCCATTTTTCTACTTCACTGATTTTTCCTTCATTCTGGCTTAAATCATCATTCCCTGTAGGGGATTTGACAGACTAATTCTAGAAGTAAGCATTTGCCCAAGCTATTATTTCTGTGTCTGTTTCATGATGTGCCTCAAATGGTTTTAAATTAATATTTAGATGATTTTTATTACTCATAATTTTGTCTTTATATTGTTGCTTGCTCTAATGTATAAAATTATTTGAAAAAATTAAAAGTCTTTGGTCAGTTTGTTAGCAGATTTTAAATCTTCATCTGACATATTAGTTTTGAGGAAAGTAATTTGAGATGTTAATTAAAAGAAATTTGTAGAATTTTTTGTTAAATTGCATTTGAAAAAAAATTGCATTTACTTTTTATATATATTATATATATATATTCTACTTATAGAATATATCATTTAAAATATACACAATTGAAATGAATGCATGATTTATGCTTCCCTTAATGTCCATATATCATTTAAAAATATAAATGATATTTACTATTGAATTATGAAAAAAACTTTTTCCAGTAAAAGAACAGCAGATATTATAATTTCTCTCTCATTAAATAATCATTAGATTTTTGAACTGATAGAAGGAAAATTCTGATTTACTGGCTCTTCAGAATATGTGCACGTTGTGTGTATGTGGTGCATGGGATGAAATGGATATTTGGCTTTGGTGGCTCTGCTGCTTCTGTGCTACCTTGCTTTGAATAGGTGGACCTGTTTAGAGGAGATCTGTTTTAAAGAACGTTAATGGAGTCATGTTTATATCCTGAGGCTTTGAACTTAAAGTTAGGACCAACCACTAACATCTGTAAGAAGATGTATAAGTAGGCCTCTGGTCCACTGGGAGACACTGGAAACACCTACAGAGAAGGCAGAGTAGAACTAAATTCTACTCACTGTGGGCATGGTGTCAAGCAAGGAAGAAATTCCCAATTTCATATGCTTTCCAACAGATTACACAATAAGAATTGGTAGGTAGGAGGTCCCTGAATTGGATCAGGCCACCTCAGTAAGCATTGCACTAGGAAAGTAAAATACACAGGGACTTAGCATTATCAATAGAAAACATAAATATATAAAGTGTGTGTGTGTGTGTTGCATGTGATGAATTACATTCAAATACATCGAAGACGCTGAAAGGAGGCTGAAAATTCTCAGTAGCCTGACATGTAAAGCATGATCAGATGCTCAGTGTATTCCTGTTCAGTCAACTGTATATTGAGGAATATAAAGATATATAGAGAACAATATAGAGGAATAGAAAAATACATGGCAAAAGTTTTTGACATAGTTAGAGCCATAGAGGTGGGAGTCCAGCAACCTAGCAGCATGTCTCTGGAAGTGAAGGTGCTCATGGTGGTGGCTCAATAACTACACTGGCCCTGGGTAATGATCTGGTGCATACTAAGCTGCCCAGCCTTTCTGAACACCTACTCATTTTGTGGTTCCATGAACTACTCAATACTTTGTAATAAATCCCTTTCCACTTGGATAATCAGAGTTGATTTTGATTTTCTTTCTTTTTTTAAAGATTTTATTTATTTATTTGAGAGAGAGAGGGAGAACGAACAGGAAGAGGGAGAGGGAGAGGCAGGCACCCCACTGGGCAGGGATCCAATGCCGGTCCCAGGACCCTGGGATCATGACCTAAGCCAAAGGCAGACACAAAATTAATTGAGCCACTTAGGCACTATTTTGATTGTTTTCTAATGAAAACAGCTAACTGGTAATCTCATTACCCTGCCCCCTATATGCATTAATACCTTCTAAATTTTCTCCTTATTCCCTCTCATTGGCTGGCCTGGCCATCTTACTTCTATCTCTGTCCTGTTTTATTTTTTATTTATTTTTTAAAAAGATTTAATTTACTTATTAGTGAGAGATACAGAGAGAGAGAGAGAGGGAGGGAGAGGGAGAGGCAGAAGGAGAAGCAGGCTCCATGCAGGGCAGCTGACATGGGACTCGATCCCAGGTCTCCAGGATCAGGTCCTGGGCTGAAGGTAGCGCTAAACCGCTGAGCCACCCAGGCCGCCGTCTGTCCTGTTTTAAATACCTACGCCAGATGCTCTAATTACACAGCATATATGTTTTGTTTTGTGCTTTTTTTGTGTTTTTAATTCTCTCTCTTAGTTGCAGGAACATGTTTCAGCCAGGTACATAGATTTCCACAATAAAGAACAGATTTCTCAAATTTCATATGCAACAAGAGTGGGCATGTGTCTAAAGGGTGGTTATGAAGATGTGAGTAGAAGTGATGTGCACCTTCTGGTTCTTTCCCATAAGGAGTGCCCTTCACTTCACCTTGTCCCCTTTTCCCACTTGCTAGAATTCATGTGTGTTGGTAGAAATGTTTGAACCCAACCTACTAGAAATAGTGAAGCAACAATTTCAGCAAGCTTGGACCTTATTGACTTAGTACAACAGAGTTCCCCTACCGCCTCAATTTTTGAAGTAATGGAATAATCTCTCTGAGTTAGAAGGACTAACTCGTGATACTTCAACTTTAACAAAATTTATTTCACTACCACTTACTTGTGATAAAGGCTTTTAATCCTCCTCGACTGGTAGATGTCATCTTCTTGGCAGCAAAATACACTTTCTTAATATGTTTTTGTTTGTCCTATCTTTTGGAAAAAAAAGTTCTAAATGGAAGAGGTCAGTCTCTGTGCAAAGAGAGTGTGGACTCCTTGATTCTAATAGGCTTCTTATCAGCTAAGAATCACTGAGATTGTCTTCTTAGTCCCTTTAGTAGATACTTCCGCCAGATGACATGTATTCTGTCTAGAGCTTTTGGCCAGATTATTGATGAGAACAATCCCAAAACCAAAGAGATTTTAATGCTTAATTATAAGGCCTAGTCATTATTACAGTAATCTGGTGCTTGTAATTTGTCAATATCATGTCCATGAATGGAAGTCTGGTTGTATGCATGCAGATGGAGGAGATGGCATACACAAATACATGTTTCCTACTGGAGGTGAAAAGTCACTTTTTAATAAGAGGCAATCTTATTCAATTCAGGTAAGGTTTCCTGAATATTTAAGGATCATTATCTAATGAACATTTAAAAATGAAAAGCTCTGACAGTTTAAAAAAAAAAAACCATAGTTATTTTGGTGACAGTCGCTGATGAAGTTTGAATGTGGCAGAGAGGTTTAATTTTTCAAGATAATGGTTAGCATGGATAATTCATAATAAGTCTAACAATTCAGGGCTCAAAGCTGTTAAATAATTGCAACTGGATTGCCAATTGGCTTTACTCAAATCTAAAAGGGACCTTTAATGTACTTAATATTTTGCTGAAACATAATTCAGCCTCAATGACTTTGAAAGGGACATTAATAGTTTTCTGAAAATATAACCTTGAAAATTAAATCCATTATATATTTCCAAGATTATGGATGAAACTACTCTGTCAAATAAGTCATTAAATTAGCATAATGAGGTATGAGGGGAGATATAAGTGAGAAACAGCAAGTAAAAGGTACTTTGTACCACAATTTGCTTACATTTAACCAAAATGACCTTTAAAGTCAGGGCTGAAGGGTCAGGTTTATCATCACTTTTCCAGCCTTCAAGTAATATATTTCTATTTAGCAGAACAATTTGCTGAAAATTGCTGTCGTAAGAATTATGCTTGGTCCAGCTCCCTACCTGCAATACACAGAGTTTGAGCGGAAGCAACATCTGAGAACAGCAGTTAGCCAACCATCACTTCCCTGAAGCAAAACACCTGGTGTACATAGCTATCGCTTCCCTCTATAAAGCAAGCAAATCAAAAAGCAGACAAATCATTAAAAACTTATTCTGAACCTATATATGCAAAAAAAGAGAATAGAAAAATCTTAAAATGCTGAAGAAGCAGCGTAGTATGAATATGTCTGTCACAATGAGGCTGGCAAAAGTCAACTTGCCAGGTGATCCAGCTTTGTATGTGATTTTTATTTTTATTATTTTTATTTTTTTCATATGTGATATTTAAATGTTTGCCCAAAGAAGAGTAAATATACAAAATTACATTAAATTTTTTAAATTGAGAATAATAGATTAAAGGTTTCAGGTGCATTTCTTCATTTTTTGTATTCAAATGAGGATTTTTTTCCTTAACTGCCTGGATATCCTCTGACCTGAGAAGTTCTTCTCAGTTCAAAGAGAGCAAAGGGATATATATATATAATACCCAGCAGAGTATCTGAACCGCAGCAGGCATAAGCAAATATTTGTTTAGTGAATATTGAATGTATGAGTACTGATTAACTTAAAGAGCAAGACTACGTTCACATATGACATTGGTTAAACAAATGATTGACAGGATCCTCTTGGGCAAAGAGTTAAAATTCTTTTAAGATTCTCTCATTCTATAAAAATGATGTTAGAAGTGTCTTTTCCCGTGTTTGGTAGCTCTAATGTGCTATGCTTGTCAAAACATCAGTTTCTTTGCTGTGTCAGTGCCTTTTAAAAGAGGACAAAATTGAAACTGATTCAGCACACCATAATGGTGTTGATGATAGGGATGAAAGAGATCCAGTGAAGCTGTTCTCCTTGACCTTTATGGCAGGCTTTTCGGTAAAGAGGTAGTCACTATGGGAAGCAATGTTATCTAACGGCTCATATAGTCAGAGGCAGCAGAGCCTACATAGTTCATAGGTATATTATACTGATATGGAGTGAGGGCTTCACATTCTTCACATTCACATTAATTTGTCCTGGAATTCAACATTAGTCCTGAGGAGGTGGATTTAAAAAGCTAAATGAAAAATTTTAAAATACAAACTGGGTGATGATGATACAGGTACTTCAGGATCTAACTGAATATGTAATTCAAAGGAGTTATTACTAGATACCATTCTTTTCAATAAGTAGTATATAGCTCAGCAGCCTGAATGGCTTTAGGTAAATGAGATGTAACAAAAGCAGAGTGATAATTCCATAAGTTATAAAAATGCTGCTGTTTATATGCTACAATAAATAATAATGATGAAATAATATAAAAATAGGATTTTAAAATTATATGACACTAGTATGCCTCTGTCCTTTAAATAGCAGTGCTTAACAGTGTTATTATATGCCATTGTGGATTTGATAAATAGTATTATAACAATTACAATTAAATTATTGAACTGTATAAATATTTTTTATTGGCATACTTCTAAGGTGGTCCATATACTAGCCCCACTTGCTGTCATATACACTTCTATGAACTCTCTCTAATGGAAGAGAAAACAAGAGAAAACAAGAGATTGACATAACCTGTGGTCCTTTTTACCTTTTTAACATCACTGATTCTTGTAATCAGTGAATTCATGGGACTATTTCATTCATGCATATAAATATTTGTTATGTATATTGTGATAAAAAAAAAGTTTAAAGACTTTCTGATGCTTTACATACTCATCATCTCTGTACTATTACATTCAGCCAAGAAGTAGACAGTGCCAAGTTCAATTTGGAACTCACTGGCAGGTCAGTTTAAGGTTTATCAGCTTCTTTATGTCTGTACGACATAGGTCCTGAAATCATTTCCCTTTCTTTTGAACACTGCAAGCCTCTTTTAGGATAAGCCAATTGTGAGCCTGAGTCCAAATTATCATAGCACTCATTGCACTTTAATGACTATTTTGTTAATTACAATTAAACAAAGCACAAATGTTATGTTATGATGCTTTAAAAAATATTTGCTCCATTAGACTGTTCTAGTGCTTTCGTCCACTTTTTAAACCAGGGTAATGACCATTGAGGTAAGTACTATTATACTAGCTTTTAGTTGAAAAAACTGAGATTTAGATTTATCCAAATCCAAGGTCATAAGCAATTAACAAACATGGTATTGAAATGCATTTCTATGTGGATTATAGAGGCCGAACTCTCCTCAATAAACATGATGTCAGGAATAAAATGTCCTGTGAACTTTAATCTCAGATTACTTCTTTAGAGAGCTTTCTCCCTATGGTCAGAAACAAGAGAAGGAGGTCCAGTCTCACCACCTTTATTCAAAATAGTACTAGCAATCCTAGCCCCAATAGCAGACAAGAAAAAGAAATAAAAGGCATCCAAATTGGTAAGAAAGAAGTAAAATTCTCAGTATTTGCGGATGACATGATACTATAATACAGGAAACCCTAAATAATCCAGCATGCAACTACTAGAATTGATAAATGTATTCAGTAAGATCGCAGATACAAAATCAGTATATAGAAATCCATTCCATTTCTCTATACTAATAAAGAAACAGAGGAAAGATAAAGTAACAAAACTATCTCATTTACAGTTGCACCAAAAAATAGTGGATAACTAAGAATAGACTTAACCAAGGAGGTGAAAGACCTGTACTCTGAAAACTATAAAACATTGATCAAATAAATTGAAGGTGACACAAGCAAATGGAAAGAATTTCCATTCTCATGTATTGGAAGAACAAATATTGTTAAAATATCCATACTACCGAAAGCAATCTATAGGTTTAGTGCAACCCCTATCAAAATACCAACAGCATTGGGATGCCTGAGTGGCTAAGTTGGTTAGGCATCTTACTCTTGATCACAGCTCGGGTCTTTATCTCAGGGTTGTGAGGTCAAGCCTCATTTTGAGCTACATGCCCACTGTGGAACCTACTTAGTACAAAAAACAAAAAATAGCATTTTTCACAGAACTAGAACAAACAATTCTAAAATTTCTTTGGAACCACAGAAGACCCTGAATAGCCAAAGCAATCTTGAAAATTAAAAACGAAGCTGGAGGTATCACATTTCCAGATTTTTAGTTATATTACAAAGCTGTGGTAATCAAAACAGTATAGTACTGGCACAAAGATAGACACATAGGTCAATGAAATCATAGCCCAGAAATAAGTCCACAACTATATGGTCAATTAATCTTCAACAAAGAAGGAATGAGTATACAATGGGAAAAAGTCTCTTCAACAAATGGTGTTGGGAAAACTGGAAGCAACATGCAGAAGAATGAAACTGGATCACTTTCTTACACCATACCCCAAAATAAACTCAAAATGGATTAAGAACCCAAATGTGAAACCTGAACTCAAACTAGAAAAATCCTAGGAGAGAGCACAGCAATGACTTCTCTGACATTAGCTGTGGCAATGTTTCTCTAGCTATGCCTCCTGAAACAAGGGAAATAAAAGCAAAAATAAACTATTGAGACTGTATCAAAATAAAAGGCTTCTGCTTAGCAAAGGAAACCGTCAACAAAACTGAAAGATCACCTATGAAATGGGAGAAGATACTTGCAAATGACATCCAATCAAGGATTAGTATCTAAAATATGTAAAGAATTTATACAATCCAACACCAATCCCACCTAAATAATCCAAATAAAAAATGAGCAGAAAACATGAAGAGACCTTTCTCCAAAGAAGATATGCAAATGGCCAAGAGACACATGAAAAGATACTCAACAGTATTTATCATCAGGGGAATTCAAATCAAAACTACAATGCGATATCACCTTACATCTGTCTGAATGGGTAAAATAAAAAATATAAGAAAGAACAACTATTGGTGAGGGTGTGGAGAAAAAAGAACCACAGTGCCCTGTGGGTGATAATGCATACTGGTGCAGCCACTGTGGAAGACAGTGTGGAGGTTCCTCAAAAAATTAAAAATAGAACTACCATATCATCCACTAATCACACAATTGGGTAATAACCCAAGAATACAAAAACACTGATTTGAGAAGATCTATATGTTTATTGTATCATTATTTTCAATAGCCAAATATGGAAGCAGCCCTGTTGATAGATGAATGGGTAAAGAAGAGGTGAATAATATCCCATATATATTGCATATAAAGTAGGTTCACACTCTTTAAAAAATCTATAGGCAGAGCTACATTACTACATACTAACTCCTTCACAGGTATTAAACTGATCCAACATTATACCTGCAGTGGTTCTAAGAGGATATTACATGCTAGAAATCTAGAAAGAAAATCACAAAGACAGCAATAGAAACTCTTGAAAGAATTGTGTGAGAATTTTATTTTTATTACCTAAATATATAGATTTAGTAAGGGTTTACTTCTTACTGGCAAAAAGAAAAAATGTAGTGGTTAAAAAAAAGACAATTTATAAAGTCCTCAAAATGCATCTGAGCAAATCCTGAACACACCATTGCTAGCCTACTTAAAAACATATTTTGAAATCTGGAGACCATTCTAATAAATTATAAAAAGTTGAAAATTTGGTTTCATTGTAAGAACTTTTTTGACTTTCTTTCCATAATTTGTCAAATTAATGCAACAAATTTTAAATTTTCTTTGTGTGTGGATATGCCCAAATATCAACTGCCCAATTCTTTTCTTAATGATAGGGAATTAATCTGGTCATCTAAATCTCTAAGGTTAAAGTCATTGATACAGGTTCTTTTATGAAAGAAGTATTTTTCTTTATTTTTAATTTACTTATTTTTTAAAAGATTGATTGATTGATTGATTGATTGATTCATGAGAAACAGACTGGGCAAGAGAGGCAGAGACATAGGCAGGGGAGAAGCAGCTCCTCACAGGGAGCCCAATGCAGAACTCGATCCCGGATCCCAGGATCACAACCTTAGCCCAAGGCAGGCACACAACCACTGAGCCACCCAGGTATCTCTAGTTTTAATTTACAATTTCAATTTTATTTTATGGTGTTTTTTTTGCAAATAGAAAAAAATTCAAAACATATGTTCAGAAAAGAAAGCCATATGACAGACTAATTGCTTTAAAGTTCTTCTGCTATCAGTCTTGTTCAACTTTAAGATAAAACCAGCCCTCATTTAAAAAGTAAACAATCTCTTGCTTTTTATGTAGATCTTCACTAGTTAAGAATGCAGGAATTATATTGGAAACCATTTAATATTTCCCTTGTCTTTGTAAATAGAAAGTTTTATTTTAACAAACACCATGTATATTTAAAACTTTAAAAAATAACTTGAGCTTGAGAATTTTTGAATTAAAAATCTATGTCACTAAATAAATTATCCCTTTATTTTTTGATAAGAATATTGCCAAGAAAGAGAGGTAAAGCTAGCACAGTTCACTACTACTAGTAAATTGACCACAGTTCTAGTGGACTGACTATAATATAATGATCAACAATCACATTTCTATTATATGCAACAAAAAGATTGGTTAACTAAAATATTCTTATGGAACAATTCCATCTATGAAAACAAAGGAACAAAGAAATAACTTCTCATCCAAACCTGTCGTTGAATTTATATTCATTATATGTTCCTTGCAGAAAATGTGTTATAGGATATCACAAAGTCCCATCAAGCTATTTCAAATGGTTTAGATTTTAGATTATTAAGTAAGACATTGTAAACTGGGGCGCCCGGGTGGCTCAGTCCATTAAGTGCCTGCCTTCCACTCAGGTCGTGATCCCAGGGTCCTGGATAGGGCTGCAATGCAGAGATTTGCTTCTGCCTCTGCCTGTGACCCTCCCTCCTGCTTGTGCTCTCTACTTTCTCTCTCTCTCAAAGGAATAAATAAAAGAAATATTAAAAAAATACATTGTAAACTAAAAGATGGTATACAAATCATACAAATAGACTAATTGTTTCCAATAGAATACTGAAATATGATAAAATACCTGAAATATGATAAAATCCTCCAAAATAACGTTTTCTTGGTTTTCATTATATTTTCTTAATTTGATCAGCAAATCAATTTTATTCTGCAAAAACTTCATCGTGTTCAGTTTTCAGTGTGTGGACTGAGGGTGTGTGATAATATGAATAAGTGCATTCAATCCTTTCTCACCGAATGCAACTATAAAGCCTGGATGGGATGTATATACCAACTTTTGGGGGACTCCAAAAAGCAAATAGGCAAGTTGGGAAAGAAGATTAGAATTTGAAGTAGCACCAAATCAATAGCAAATTCACCACTTTTTTTCCTTCAATGTTCTCCAGCTTGAACACATTACAATAGGAAGCCCAGAAGTGCCACTTGGTACAGACAAAGAATGTACTCCAGTTTTGGCTCAGGATGTGGCAAAAAGGACCTGTTAACACTTAGGAAGAGCACAGAATTCACCCTTCTCCCTTCTTATTACTTGTTTTCTCCATTTTCTCATGCTCCAGCTTCCAAACAATGGCAAACATGGCAGCAAATGTGGCATTGGAGTCATAGGAACCAAAACACTTGGGGAGGCACAATTTCTTCTTTGATTGATGGAACTGTGTTCCAAAAAAGTATGGCTACAAGCCCATTTGTAGCAATTTGGCTTTTTTTTTTTTTCTCTCTGTCTTCTGATAATGCCTTGCTTCAGATGTGATGAATTTATAGAACTGTGTGACAGAGCTGGCTTAATAAAGCACCTACTCTCTCTGAGGAAAGTAAAGGGGATTCCCAAGGAACCTAAAATACCAAGGAGAGTGTTAATGAAGGTGGAGCTCAGGCAATAAACCCCATAAAGTCATCTATAAAACTCCTGGGTGGAGCCCCAATACACACATGCGTGCATCTGATTCTAATCAGCAAAACTAAGATATAAGAATCCTAAATATGAATGTGTATATTTCTTTCAAAATATTTAAAACAAAAAACTTCCAGAACTGAGAGAAATAGACCAATCCTTAATTATAGGATGGAGAAATCAACACTCTTCTCTCAGTTATCTGTAGAACTAGAGGACAGGAAATCAAGGAGAATATAGAAAAAAATGAGCAATACCACCAACCACCTGAAAGGAATTTATGTTTAAAGAAAAGTAATACCCAACAACCACAGAATGTGCATTCTTTTCAAGTACATATCAGACATTAATCAAGGTAGACCATATTGTGCATCATAAAAAGGATTACAATTTTAAAAGAATAGAATCAAAATGTATATCTCTGACCATAATTGAATTAAATTAGAAAACAATAATGGGAATATAGTCAATACTTTGGAAATTAATCAACAAACTTCTACATAATTTATACAGTTGAAGAAAACAATCTCAAGGGAAATAAAATATTTTAAACTAAACAAAAATGCAATATATCAAAATTTATGGGGTGCAATTAAAGCAATGCATAGAGGAAAATTTATAGTATTGAATGTTTATATTAGAATAGATTTCTAATCAATAATCTAAACCTTTACTTAGAATAAAGGAGAAAAAGAAGAAAATAAATCCAGATTATCAGAAGAGAGGAAATAATAAAGAGATCAATGAAATTTAAAACAGACTTACATTAATGAAAAAACAGTGAAACGGAAAGCTGGTTCTTTGAAAAGATAAATATAATTAATATGCTTTTAGCAAGATTAAGAAATAAAAGAGAGAAGACAAAGGTCACCAAAACCAGCGATGAAAGGAATTTCACAATATATTGTGAAGGTATTTAAAGAACAACAAAGGAATATGTAAACTCTAGGCATGTGCATTTGGCAACTCAGATGAAATGGACCCATGTCTTATCAAGCACAATAAATGAACTTTGGAGTTGTATCAAAAAAAGAGTGATTTTTACTGTATAAAAATTAAAAGCATAAAATTAAAGCCAGTGCCTACAAGGTACTACATACTGGAAACATATTTTTGAAAATTAGAAAAAAACACCCTATTATTTTAGAACTACTTTAGATTAATCAGGACTTATGGTACAAATAAAAGAGGCTAATTATTTTCATAAGCAGATACATATGGGGTCATTGTAGAGATTATTGCAGATAAATCTCAAATTGATATTTGAAAAGTAATACCCATATTAGGTCAATCCTAGGGAAGGAGGATTCTGGATTGCTGTTTTTCTCAGTGTCTTCCTTCCCTTTATCCTGACTTATAAGCCTAAAGCCAATATTTCGATGTTTTATCAGTAGGTTTATAGTTTGACTCCACCTCTTTTGTGATCTGAGACTGCTTCTTCCCAAGGCCATGGAGCATGTGATCTTTCCTTCAAAGGGATACATGCTAAATAAGCATCATTGAAAGAACTGGTTGGGATATGTAAGAACTGCAATATGTGAGCCTCATTCCTATGATAGGGTTTATTTTATTTTTTATCATATTGCTGACCCAATGGTACGAATGTGAAACTTTTTGTCTAAATCTTCTCATCTTAATTTTAATTAATTTGAGAAGAGAAATTTGATTAACATTTCTACTTCCAACAGCACATTATATGCCTTTTAGGCAGTAATAAACTAATTGAAAGTAAGTAAAGGGTGAGATACCCATTCTGAAATATAAGGGAAATTTAGTGTGTTAATATTGAGATCTCTGTAACATGGCTATTTCCAATATAGGTATCTGTGCAGCTGTTTCCTATCTTTATTGCTGTAACACTTAAGGTGAAAAGAGAAATAAAATATCAGTTGAATCGCTCATTTTTATGAGTAACATAACAAGGAATTATAAAGTGAATAAAAGTTCCAGTCTGGTTCTTTGATGTGGGGCCAACTTCTGTTATTCCAACATCTCTAAGTAAGAATATATAATTAATATACCATCGGGCTAAACTCAAAATGGAAGTCTCTGTTTATTATGATCAGAGGACATCCTAGTATCAATAATATGAAAATAATGTAATTATTAACATAACAATTTCATTTAAATGGAGGGAACTTCTTATATGTTTAATGTTTTTTACCATAAAACTATTTCTTTTCTTCAAACCATTCTTATCTTGGCAGACCTCTGTTTCCTGAATTTTATTAAAAAAGTGTCAAGTAGGGGACCCCTGGGTGGCTCAGGGTTTGGCGCCTGCCTTCAGCTGGGGGGGGGGGGGGGCGATCCTGGAGTCCCAGGATTGAGTCCCGCATCAGGCTCCCTGCATAGAGCCTGCTTCTCCCTCTGCCTGTGTCTCTGCCTCTGTCTCTCTCTCTCTCATTAATAAATAAAATCTTTAAAAAAAAAAAAGTGTCAAGGATGCTGAAAAAAAAACATGGGGTTCAGTTTCGAAGAAGGTAAATATGTGAGTACTGGTTTTGCTCTATTTCCCCACAGATTTTCTATTCTTTTCTGCCCTAAAGAAATTTTAATCTTTAATACTGCCTTTCACTCTGGCTTCCCATTTACTCTATTCAATGGAAGGTACCATTAGGACATCACAAAGAACATTTGGTTCTTATTTCCCCCCCGTACCTGTTCACTGGCCATGGTTTGACAGTGGCAGTGGCCCTTGACTTCTAGCCAGAGCTCCTAAGACCACAGCTTTTGCCCAGTTCTAGTTATGTTACTCCATCTTCTTATTCCTATAAACCTAGAGATGTTCATTGTTTCCCACTGTCTTTAGTCACTGTGAACTTCATAATATCTTATTGATTCTCTTATTCTTGGCTGCACTGTGGACATAGTTTTGTTTTGTTTGTTTTATATTCACTTCAATGAACACTTTGTGCTGTTTCCTATCTGAATGTAGACTGATACAGACTGTTATCTCTACCTTATTTGATGATTTCTTCCTTCATGCTTCAAAATTACATTATTTTAAAGGAAGTATTTAAAATATTTCAATGACATATTTAAAATAAGAATATATGTCATTTACCTGTGAATATACCTCTATACTATTATTTGGTATTCCAAATCTACTTGGTGGGAAAATTATTGTAACAAGTTTTGAAATAAAGATACTTCTAAACAGCAAGAAGTGACTTTACATGAATTGCCGACATTTTCTTTCGCACTGGGGTAAAACTGACCTTTTCTCAAACCTTTCTCTAATGGATGACATTATGAAGAAAGGCATCTTCAGCCTCAAAGGGCACTGTTTGGTCTGGTCTTCATTCAAAGAGTATAGAATCCAAGATGAAAGTAAACCTGGCACTTTTACCTGATTCAACTGAGGGAAGATGTCATTTAATCTCTTGGATAATAATGGGAAGAAGTCCCACAGCCATTTCCTAGAATTAACAAGAAATGGCATGAGGCACAAGTTTCTCCCCTTTTTATATTGCTTAATTGGCTTATGTATTTGTTCAGGGCACTTATGAAAAGAGACTTGACAACAGATATATTACATCAAAAGGTTGGAGTTAGGACTACCTACTCTTCCATGAGAGTTAAAGCTGGCAAAAGTACTGGTTTTATTTTAATGCATTTGTTGGAGCCCAGCAACAAAAACAAATAAGCTTCCTTTATATCTTTCTGGTTTTGTGTGTTCTCCTGCTAATGAGCCTCAAAGACTACCACTACCCTCAGAGTAATAACATAAATACTTAATCTATGTTATTAATTAAATTACTTAATTTAAATAACATTTAAATTCTGCATGAGGCATATAATAATATTTCTGAGAGTGTGACCTTAATGTGATTTTTCAGTCTGTTTTCTTACTTAAGTGGCACTCATTTATTAAGGGAAATATATAATGTGCTATTAATGTTCAGCTCCTCAGTAGAAATCTTCAGGTAAAAAGTTGCAAAGAAAAATAATATAATATGGCATATATATAAATTTATATTCCTAATGTATGTGTATAAATAATCAGTGTGTTTTTAATTATTCTGTTAGCATTATATTTGATTATTTAATTATGAGCATATTCAGGTATACTGTTAAAAATAGACAAGAATTTAATAATTATCAACAAATTCTCTTTAATGGCTAAAGTTTCTCTGCTGTATATCTAACCAAGCTAATTAAACTCATAAATATGAGACTGGAATAGTAATATTACTGGTTGAGTTCTCTGCTGATGTGATTAAAAGGTTCTATGAGAGACTAACCTTCAGATATTAAGCTGGGGACAGCTTTTCAAAGAAATGATAACTATAGACTTTGAGAGAGAGACAACACTAGGATGAAAGTTCAACATGCCCCAAAGGATTTTGCAGTGCATGATGACTGGAGGCCTAAAAGCTAATAAAAGATAAACTGTCTACAAAAGTGCTATCAAAAAAAAAAAAAAAAAAAAAAAAGGTGACTATGAAATAGCCCCAAGAAAGAAAACTTGAGCGAGCTCTCTTTTTACAGCAATACAGAGAAAAGATTAGAATGAAGATACATTCAACTATCATACAATTTTCTGCCTTTTGAGATGCATTTCCTAGAGCTGACCTTTACAAAGTTTATTTCTCGTTTCCGGCAAAGTAGAAGAATGAAAGATCACTGATAGAGCTATCTTAATCCTTCAGTCTTTTGTGAAGGAAGGAATAATGGAAAAGGTTTCTTGACCATATTTAGAAAAGAAGCTTTTTATGAAACCATAGAGAATGATAAGAGGGTGGTTCAGCTGATTATTTTCTCTTTCAGTACTTCCAGGACAAGCCAGGCCTAAGACTAAGAAGGGACTGGCTGCTAGCCTGTCTCATCCTATACACATAATAGGAACAATCAAAGTCCAGCTCAGTGTGTAGGAGACATAGATGGGATGGAGAACATTTCTCTGATTGCAAATCATGCAGTATCACTTCCATAGGAGAAGGATGTGTCTTGTGCTATTAAAATGGAGGAGCAGACAGGACTTTGGGAAAGGCTGCATTAGAATTGGGTGAGTGAGACTAGTGCACCACTGTCAGATTACTGAAAATCAACATTAAGAAGTGGTGGGGAGTCAGTCCAGCTTCATGGAGATGTGACCTGTACAATAGGTCACACAAGACCCCAAGCTCAGGAAGGCTCCACGCTTGGTTCGGAGCAGCTTGCATTTGAGAGGAGGAACCAATAACCTCTTAAAACTGTTAGAGATGTTTAGCATATGATAAGCTAACAACAGCTTATAACCAAGCATGCATTGTTGTGCTCTCACTGTTTTGCCATTCTTAATATTCTTTAAACAAGAAGTCCTACATTTTTTATTTTGCACTTGGCTCTACAAATAATGAGGTTCTGTGAGGGAGGAGTTATAAGCTGTTGTTAGTTTATCATATGCTAAACCTCTCTAACAGTTTCAAGAGATTATTCCTCCCTCTTGAATGCAAGCTGTTCCAAACCCCAGAAAATCATGAGAATATGCCCCAAAACATCTACTCACATCTCTTTCCTCTACTTCACTCAAGCTGCTCCAGCATCTACTTAATGCTGCACTGGCCAGGGATGCATTGGAAGATACGATCTTTAAACACTTACAACTAAACCCTAGGACCTAAGCTATTTGCCTTTCCTTTGTCACATTGCAGTGGGTATGTGATGAGAATCTGATGAATCACATCTTCAGTGGAAAGTCACATTCCTTTAAAAGCTAAATGAGAGAAGGCAGTCGATAAGAAACTATTGATCCCCATGAGCAGTTCAGTAGTGTAGTAAGTGCTATCTCTACCTGTTTATTCTCTTTTTTACTATGGCTCTTTTCCCATGAATTTTTTATGGTTCCATAAAGGTCTCAATTGCAAGGAGACAGTTAGCACATTAGTTAAGAGGATGAACCCTAAGCTAGATGATTTAAGTACAGTTCCTTGAGCTAGTACTTCTTAACTGTGCAACAGTTAAAGCACAGACTAGCGAGTTAAGGCACTGAGGCCTACTCTGTGCCTACTCGCTACTCTGTGCCTCAGTTTCCACAGGTATCAAAGCTAGTAAATATTAGTACCTATGTCATAAGTTGATTGTGATAACTGAATGCACTAATACATGAACTGTATTAAGAAAATGTTTTACCCGCTCTTTTCTGTTACAGAAATCTCAGATAGGAGCTTTGTGTGTTTTTGATGCGCAAGAACTCGTGAAAATATGCACACCCATAAAAAACCAACTTCTAATGATGAAAATTAGAGTTAGAAACATCACAATTCTTAGCAGCTTATTACAATATTAAAGACAACCATATATCTTGAACTTATTAGTAGCTTCAGGCCCAGAAATTGAAGAGTTATAGTTTGACTATAAAGTTAATTCATAGGCCTCTGTAAGAAGGAAAAAAAAAAGTGTCTTTTTCACTCTGTGGCCTATAATTGATTGTAATTACCAGTTTGCACAAGATTGTATTGGTAGGAGGGTCAAAGATTACAAAGAACTTTCCCATTGCTCAGTAGCTAATGGGACACAGCTGCAAGGGAAATAAAACAGTATAATTAAACTCTAGTCTCTTTGTTCCTTTCTTTAAGCAACATAGTTACAATTTTCATGTCACCAAAGAACTAAAGAAGAAATCTTCATATGCTATAGGGAGAAAAGGTCTTTTGTATGATAAAATCTTACTGATCTTGGACACTCCAGCTAGTTTCTACCATCCTCTTATTAATTAAAATCTAACCCTGTTACTTGATTGGGAAATACTCCTTAAGTAAATTAATATTTAAAGAGACTATGAAAAAGATTAAGAAGGAAAGAAAAGATTAAGAAGGGAAGGAATATCTTAATTTTCCAACAGATACTCTCTTTTCCTCACTGTTTATCATGCAAATGTATCAAGTGTCCATGTTTATGATTTATAGAATGAAGGGCAAAGGCCTACATATGTGCTAGTTTCTAAGCGATGTCCTATTCTTATTTTTCTTAACTTTTACAGCTCCTCTCACATCAGGGAAATTTTTTTTTCCAGAAAATAATATAAAATTAGCTCACATTTATAGTTAATGAAAACACTTAAACTCAAGAGAATTATTCAATTCCCCAGAAATCTTTCAAGGTATATCTTATCTTCTTGATCAAACATGAGATTACAGAAAAAGTTAACATTTATACTGTTATTTCCTACAGAGCTAGCTAGTTGAGAACAAATATTATAAAATAATAAATTACAATTGTTATTCAATGTTCACTTTACAACTTTTCTCCCTAATTTTAATAGTAAAATATATCCATCATAGTAAATTTAGAAGCTCTCCACCTCAAAAAAGAAAAGGATAAAAAAAAAAAAAAGGATAAGAAAAATCATTGATAATTCACCCATCCAAAAACTATTTTTATTGTTGAGTATATTTCCTTACATACACGCTTTCACACAAATGTATACCTACCAGTGCACATTCACACACAAAGTTTAATGATCTATCATTCATCTCAAGTGGGCCATGAATACCACTCAGCATTAGACTATATTTTCCTAGTTCGTTCACTTTCCCTCTCCCCTTACTGCATGTACACTACCTGTTCTTCAAACTTCAAAATCTCCTCCACATAAATATGGCTGCCTTTAAATTGGAAAATATAAAAGAGAATTTCTACGGGCTATAAGAACTTCCACAACTGCCTCTCTAACTAAATCTTGTATTGTAAAATTGGCTTTCTCTTATTATTATGAACTAAATAAATTAATTAATTGATTTGAATTAAATGTTTATGGTCCTAACCCTGGCAAAACACTTCACTTATTTATAAGATCCCATTTCAGGGCACCTGGGTGGATCCGACGGTTGAGAGTTTGACTCTTGGTTTTGGCTCAGGTCATGAACTCATGGGTTGGGGCTCTAGCCTCACATGGGGCTTCCCACTCAGCATGGAGTCAGCTTGAGGTTTCTCCTTTTCTCTCTCTCCCTTACCCAACTTGCACGTTTTCACTCTCTCTGTCTCTCAAATAATCTTTAAACAATAAATAAAATAAACTCCAATTTCCTCTCTCCTCTTTAAGATATTGCTCATTTAATTATCTCCCCTCTCTCCTGCATTATCAATTTTTACTTTTTAAAAATATTTTATTTATTTATTCATGAGAGACACACACACAGAGGCAGAGACACAGGCAGAGGGAGAAGCAGGCTCCAAACAGGGAGCCCAACGTGGGACTCCATACCAGGACTCCAGGATCACGCCCAGGGGCAAAGGGAGGCACTAAACCGCTGAGCCCCCAGGCGTGCCTCAATTTTTACTTCTTGATCAATCACCTTAACTTATGCAAAGATTATTTTTTTCTATCTTTAAAACAAACTAAAACAAAACACCTCATATTTGCTCTCTTTTATAGCACAACTCCTAAAAAAAATTGCCTAGACTTGCTTTATTTGGATTCGGTCCTGAAATTGTGTTTTCTACCTACTAAAATAAGGCTTACTCCATCAAAACTGTGGAGTAAGCTTACTGATAACCTCTATGTTGCTAAATCCTGCAGTTGTTAATCATTTCTCATTTTGATCTTCTAGTAGCTTTTTCCTTAGATCAATGTTTTTTTTTTTTTAATTTTTTTTATCTGCATACTCATTCTCTTGGTGAGCTCATCTAGCCTGAGGTTTCGAGTATCATTTATGTAGTCACATTTCCCAAATTCATATCTCTGGCCTGCATTTGTACACTGAATTACAGATTTGCGTATTTACTTTCTATTCTGCTTTCATCTGAAGACCTATTAGGTACTTGAAATGTAAGTTATTCAAAACTGAGTTCCAGATATTTCCCTTCATGCCTGTTTATATTCACTATCTTTTCCTCTTAGTTAGTGAAAACTCTCCTTCTTTTTGTAAGGCCCAAATCCTCCTTTTTTTTATGCTTCTCTTTATTCACAAGTTATATTCGATACTGAAGTTCATTGGTTTTAGCTTCATCATCTATGCAGAATCTGATCATCTGTCAATAACTGCTATCCATGTCACTATTCTCTCTCGCTTGGATCACTGCAATAAACTCCTAACTTCCTTGCCATTGGCCTTTGCCTTTGCAGATCAATGACCATGTCAGTGGCCAAAATCACCTTACATCAGATTATGTCATTCTTCTGCTCAAAAACCTCTAAGGTTTTCTAACTCATTTAGAGTGAAAGCAAACTCTTTACAATGACCTTCAAGGTCCTACATTATCTATTCATCTTCTCTCTGGCCTCATCTCCTAACAATTTTCCCTATGCTTATTCCATTTCAAACCATAAACACAGAAGGCTGGTGCTCGCCTCAGAGCCTTTCCAATTTGCACTAATTCTTTCTGGCATGTTCTTCTCCCAAATAAACATATGGTCCACTTTCTCACAATCTCAAATTTTTACTCAAATGCTATTTACTCCAAGATGTTTCCCTTATCTCTATAATTAAAATTGCAACATTTTACTTTCTTTCCTCTTCTCAGCATTATTTTCCTCAATAGCAATTAACATCATATAACATGCCATAGTGAATGGAAATTATCTGAGCAAACTTTTATATATAAAAGAAGAAAATGTGTATTTGAGAATATGAATTTAATCTCAGAACCACATCTGACTTGAATCTAGAATTAATACATATAGGAAGATGGTTGAACATGGAAGGTAGTCGAATGTAAACTGCAAAAGAGGAGTTAAACTTGGATTAAAGGAATCTAAAGGAATTTGATTTCATTTAGTGGTCACTAAGGCACAATTATATTTTGGAGAACAGAGATAAAGAAGGAAACCTCCACTAATATACCTACTGTAGGAATATGAACACTTATTTCCCCTAATATATCAAGTTACAAAATGATGTAATATGTCATTATTCCAGAAGTGATTTAAAGAAAATATTAGAAATGGACTAGTGGCGATATATTGAGCTATTTTTATGAGCCAAGTTGAGAAAGACAGTTTGAGAAAGAGGCTTTCTGACATTCTTCAAGTCATATCCCACTTGAAGAAAATGACAGAATAATTTAATTCTGATGGTGACAGAGATAGGGAGCAGAGTATTTACCTCTGAGTGTAGCAGAGTGCACCAAATCACCTACAGTTCATCTTTGTTCTTATGCCCTTATATGTGAATTATTCCAAATGTGTTGAGTCAATCAGGCTCTAATCCCCAGAAAAATGGAAGGCACACTACAGATTCTGTAAACACAGTGCCATGTGTAGCACCCTCATCCTTGATGATTTGCTCTATAGATGTCAGCAGGACCAATTTTCATAACCTGTATATTTCTTCTTGTTTATACAGATTGGCAACTTCGTCAT
Source organism: Vulpes vulpes (assembly GCF_048418805.1). Lineage (NCBI taxonomy): Eukaryota > Metazoa > Chordata > Mammalia > Carnivora > Canidae > Vulpes > Vulpes vulpes. The sequence continues at coordinate 61,511,193 of NC_132780.1, forward strand.
TTTAACCAACTTGTCTGACTTATTCTGTTCATTTGTAGCCATGACTTCTGCAGAGGGCAAATCACCTCTGAGTAGCTGAAATAAATCATCTGTTTCACTAAAGTGATATTGAGGGAATGAGGTAGGTAGTGAAAGGATTGAGGCTCTAACAGTTAGCCTTCTACCACAAGACTTAGACTTTGTGTTACTCATATAGCTAAGCGGCAAGTCTTAACAACCATCATGCAAATAATCATAGAATATTGGAATTGAAGGAATTTAAGAGATCATCTACTCCAGCATTTCACTTGAGGCCCAGAAATGTGGAATGATGTTCAAGGTGACTTGCTTTCTTTCTTAAAAGGCAAAACTGAAAAACAATGTTTTTTTTCCATTTAGACCTTAGTTTTTCTGACCCCAACAGATCTTTGAGATGCATAAATTTTTTTTTGCAAAGGATTGACATATTTTTTATAGTATCAGAACAAATAGTGGGTATAAATAAGGTAAAATATTCAGGTTTTAGGGACTATTGTATTAACCTCCTATTGGAATAACAAACCATTCCAAATCTTAGTGGCTTGCCAGAAAAGTTTTTATTTTTATTATTTGTGTGTCCATGGCAATTGGGGCAAATCTGCTTCAGCAGGGTGCCAAGTGGACTTTTTGGGAAAAAATATTGGTCTTTTCCACATATCTCTTCCTTATTTTGGACCAGAAACTATGAGGTACATAGTCATCCCATAGCAATACTTCTTACTTCATATTGTTTCTCCCTTTCCCCTATTCTACAATTTAGGTTAATTTAATAGCTAAAATAAATTGATTCATAATGTAATTTTAGAAAATGCATCTATACATGTTGTCTACTGAAAGACTAGTGACTGGGTATAAATTTTTGGAAATTTATACAAATTTTCACATCACATTGAGAGACTATTTTAATTTTCTACTAAATGTGTCTTTAATTCAGTATTTAACAAGGAGTGACTATTTTCTAGGCTCTCTTTTTTTCCAATTTGATTATTCACCTTCTTTTTTTTTCTCCTGAATAAACCTACGCCTGGCTGTGCCTACCTTCATCCCTCATCTAGTTTTCTCAGAAAGTTATTTACTAAATGGCTTAGTGCATAGAATCAAGGAGTCCAGAATTGTATTAAGCCTTCATTCTCATTAAAGGACAAAAAACAATCTATTCTACAGCTGCAGTTTGCATACCAAAACCCAGCTGTTTGCACTAATCACCCACATGTTGCTTGTAAGTCATGAATGGCTTAATTTTAACGCAAACCCATCAAAACAACTGGAAAAGCACACATCCAATTGAAAATAGATTAAAACTATTACCTATGGAACCAATTGACAGTGTATTTATTATTCCTCTGATCATCCCTTGCAACTTGTAATGGAAATTTACTTCACTTTGAATACAGGAGTAATTTTCTATATGAACCATGGAGAATAATAAGAAGGGTTTGTGGCTGCTACTGTCAATGTTCTGCACAGGTACCTTTGAATCTCTAGAAAATTTTTATGCACATTAGAGCTTTTATTTTAGAAGCTGATTTTTTTGGGGGGGTGGGTCAGGCTTCTAAAAAGTACTTTACCTTTGTCCACAGAGAGCTAAATTTGCCTAGAATTTACAGATTCTCTTTGATTAAGAGGGGCAGCTTTAATCAATACCTGAGGGACATAGGAGTATAAATAATCCATACTTTTTCCTCTGAGCAGACCATTTGGAGGTGAGATCTACAATGCTTCCACAGCTTCTCTGAAATTGAGCCAGAGTTAATTTTAGCAGGACTATGCGTGATAATACAGACTTCCTTGCCCCCTTCTTTTCCTGGTCCTACTTCCCTGTTCTTTTGCCTTCTCAGGCATTCTCTATTATTCTTTCTATCACATATTTGTCAGATCCTGTAGCTCTTCTGGTTAATAATTCTTTGATTCCTTTAATAAAACCTATCTTTCTCACCTGATCTTACTGCAACTTGACCTAGTTATTTGTTTAATAACCAGGAGAGTTGGATGTCAGATCTTGAAGAAGAAAATTACCAGTTTGCAAAGCATCTAGCACAGTTGAATCTTCTATATGGCCCTCAGCCTATCTATCCTATATTGCTGTCCCATAACAATTCATTCTAGTAGACCAAGAATGCTCTGGGGTTCAATGTTCTTTAGTGAATCTACTCAGATGTCCTTATCCCAAGTCTCAGAGTCCTACTTCTTCTTTATTTGGCCTGCAACTTTAAAATTAGAGAGGTGCAAGGACTCTCAATTTAGCCTTTTTTAGTCCTTTCTATAACTATAACCACTAAGCCTATGCTTGAGATTACTGATCTGGTTATAATTGACTGTAATTAGGTTGGGTCTTCTAAATTTTGAAAATATAATGGTCATACTGAGAGTAAAGTAATACTACTAGAAATGCCCTAGCATTGCATTATGGAATAGATATAAACATGGCCTAAGAGAAATGGCTATTCTCAACGGATCAATTATGAAAGACTCAATAACCTCAATGTCTTCTTCCAGTTTTCTTTTGTCTCTAATAGGGCTCAGAAGACCCTACCTGCGCGAAAGTTATAAGAACTACTCTGATGGTAGAGGCAGTGGCATTGTGAAGAAGCTCAGTGTGAGCTGTCCTCTACAGATCAGTTAATGATCGAGGTTGCATTTATGAAACTGGGCTCTCTAGAGATAATAAGTATAACGAGAGTCCAGAACAGCACAGACTAAGTGGCATTAAGCTTTTAGAGAAAAGGAACACTGAATTACTATAACATAAACATAAGACATTAACCCCTAGCTAGTTTCAAGAAGCAGAGTCCAAGAGAATATAATTGTGTAACAGAAAGGACCCTATAACACAATGGCGAGTATACATGGTAGTAATTCCTCCAGTCTTTCCACAAAGAAATCTATGGCCATATGTTGACACCGTTGCCTATGTGATATCTTTACTAGAATAGATCAATAGGACCTTTGGTACTTCATATGCAAATTGATCAACAAATATGTATTCTCTTTAGTACTCATTAGGAAAGAAAATCAGAATTAGTTGAATTCATGTGGAATAGATACTGTACACACTCAAAAACTGCTTGGTTTTATATTCTGACTTGGCCTTGTTCTTTTCCTCGTCCCAATTCCCCTCTTTCCTACTATTTTTTCTTTCTTTCTTTTTATTTTCTTGAGAACACTTCCTAATATTTCACTTTCATATGAATATTCATCTTAGAATTTATTTCTGAAGGACTCAATTTAAGGCATGCCCCACTGTATTTAGGTATTTTTTTTTTTTTACAAATTGACCTAAATCAATTTTTTTGTTGTTGTTATTTGAAGATTTTATTTATTTATTCATGAGAGACACAGAGAGAGAGAGAGGCGGGGACACAGGCATAGGGAGAAGCAGGCTCCATGCAGAGAGCTGGATGTGAGACTCAATCCCGAAACTCCGGGATCACGCCCTGAGCGGAAAGCAGATGCTCAACCGCTGAGCCACCCAGGTGTCCCAACCTAAATCAATTTAGAAAGAAGTTGAGCAATGATGAGTAAGTGAAAAATGAAAGAGATCAAACATTTCCCCATATATGATGGGATATTTCTGCTCACACAAAATCTATTCATTGTGGCTTTTTAATGGAAACTTCATGTTTTGCTTCTTTTTCTACCATACAAAATATCTCTAAATGTAGTCCTTGGGAACCAAGGAAACATCTCCCAATGTACCATACCTTAAAGTTGAAGATTTCTTTTTCCCACATGTATGCAAACAAACAAAGAAACAAACAAAAATTTAAATTCTCTGTGAGTTCTCTTAGGAAGCAATAAAACTGCCTAATTTAAGAGAGGCCATCTTTGCTTCATGCATGAGCTATTAGTGCATCCCTAGGGCACTTCAGAGTTCATCAAGCTTCATTTTCAGTCTAGATACTAGCCCTCTGAGGATTGTTAATTCTGAGGCAAAAGCAAAAGACATAATACAGAAGGGGGAATGAATGGCATTGGCATCCTTATGGCCTACAACTATCGTTCCTGTATTTTAGGAACTCAACAGTTTACTAAAAGTCAGCTGAGTATGCCTAGAGACATCTTGAATGCCTTCCACAGAGCCTTGAGCAAAGGCTATTGGCCAGCAAGAGTCAAGAAATCAGTGAATGTAAATGAGACCACCTTTCTTTCCTCATCCCTCCTCATGATTTCCTTCTGTTTTGACTTCATACACCCTCAGAAATACCCTATTTCCTTTCATTTGACCTAGCCAAAGAGATTACAAAGTAAGATAAAGCATTATGTAAATGGCCTTGCATTTAAAGGACTTTATGAAGATATAATTAAACCAGGCCTTTTATGTAAAGCTATCATTTAGTTCAGAATTTTCTTTCTCCCTCCTTGAAAATACTAACACCATATATTATAACTGGGATTAACTGACATCATTCAGCTGGGTAACTAATGAGTATTAAAATAAGTTATACTGCTTTCCAGAAGTGTTTGGGGAAAAAATGAGATTGAAGTAATTTTTAAAAACTAAAACAAGTTGTAAAGATTGGGCATTATCATATTGAGCCGGAATGGACTCTTGGTAATATGTATTGACTTTGCTAGAATGTTTTTCAAAAGAGGAGTCATTTCTTTTCTTTCTTTCTTTCCCTTTTATTAGCTTTTTATGAACCTCCAGATTCAGTGTACACAGATTGTCATATCCTTATTCATAGAATTTGTGGATACATTTCTACTGAATCAGATCTCAAGCTTGTGTAAAGGGCTCATTCACTCCTTCTGTGACTTGCTGGTTTCTTTTTTGGTTCAAAAGTAAGATGTGAAGATTTACCAGGCTAGCAATGGAAGTAGCAAATCCACATTAAAGCTGTTTCATCTTTTTTCTCATAAAGAATTATTTTCTCAAAGAAAAGAAAATCCCAGTGTATTTCCAACTTTGATGCACTAATGAATTTGGATCACACTTCATATTTTCTTGTATTCAAAAATATGAAATACTGGCAGTTGGTTTTCTTGACAGTAGTGATACTAGCTTCCTAGAGCTATTTGTTACTAGTTCATACCACTGTAAAACCTAGAAAGGAGAGGTTTCATTTTTTTCCCTTAGTTTTGAGAGTAATGGTCAACAAACAAAAAAAAACGTTTATTGGTTGCTGATACAACTTCAGCTACTGCCTTTATCTGACTATGCGTTCATTTTGTCCGAACACAAGAAAAAAAGCAACTGCTAATATCTGATCAAGAGGCATTAAATATTTTGATTTTGTATCATGCAATATTTACATTCAGATTTAGTTTAGTTTTTGCTTATGGTAAGGAATACTCCTTTGCAAGCATTATGCTGTTCTTATCACCTTGTATGGAAGGTAGTTACATCCATATACCAGAAGTGTTTGTGGAAGGCATGCTAATCAGTCATGAAGCACAAATAAGAAGGCAGCAAAGCATGTGATGCACTCAGCATCCCTCTCCCCAAAGCAATGCCCCGCTTCACTATGGAATGGAGCATCTGCCTCCATCACAAAATGAGTAAAAATATCCAAGCAAAAACTCATCTTTGTTTTCCTTGCAGATTGCACAATTTATCTCCAATAACACACACATTCATCGTCACCAAAGCTCCGTGGAATAATTAGGAGTATTTACTGAATAGACCATGCAAAGCCATATGCTGTTGATGGAAAGAATGTGGAAGAGAAACTGAAAACTGGCACAAATAATAAGACTGCAAAGTCAGCCACTTACAGTTGAGCAGCTCTAGAAAAATCATATATGCAATGAGAGTGGTCCATGGTTGTAAATAGAGTCCGGATTTCCATGAGGCAGAACTAGTTTGATAATAGAGGATAGGAACTCCAGAATCTGTTACAGGTTATAGAATTTTTAAAAAGAAGTTATTAAAGGGAAGTATTAATACAAGTTATGACACTTTTTATATATGTCATTGTAACTCATTTAATATGCAATGCTCAGAAATTTGAAAGAAAGCAGGAGTCTGGGGAGAAAAGCAAAATGAATCTTAAATCTTACTCTGTTGTGTTAGTGTTAAGAAGCCCCGGTGAGCTACTACAAAGTAACACAGTAAAAAATAATACCCTACTGTATTTGTAGTGAATTTTTGTGGTTTATAAAATAGTATTCTACATAACCTTTCATTTGATTCTTTCAATAGTTCTTATTCGGTACTATTATCCCCATTTTATGTATGATAAAATAGATTCACAGTGTTTGCATGATTTGTCCAAACTTATAAATATGTAAGTGGCAAAAGTGGGACTGGAGTCGTATCTCCTGACTTTTGCCCAGACTTGGCAAATGCACAGTAGCTGAGATGCAAAAGGAAATCAAGACTGTTATGAAATCACAGACCTATGTTTAATGCAAACCAAAACTTTGAGGAACCAAGCTAAAAGGAAATGATTGAGGACACTATATACTATGTTAGAGAGGAATCACAAATTTCCAAGACCTAATATTGGGGTTGGTAGCCCAGAGAATCAGATATAATGGAGGGGAACACGCATAGCCTGAAGTAATACCATTGTTAGGAGACTAATTGTCCCCGTTAATTCATTAAAACATTACAACTTTTAATTACCTTTGATCTTTGTTATTTTAAACCAATTTCTCTCAAAGTTTTATTATTTATTTACAGAAAGAGTTTATTTATTTATTTATTCATTCATTCATTCATTCAGAGAGAGAGAGAGAGAGAGAGGGGCAGAGACACAGGCAGAGGGAGAAGCAGGCTCCATGCAGGGAGCCCGACGTGGGACTCGATTCCGGGTCTCCAGGATCACATCCTGGGCTTCAGGCAGCGCTAAACCGCTGAGCCACCGGGGCCGCCCTCTTTCAGAGTTTTAAACCAAATTATTTCAAAATAAATTAGAGAATTTGGGAAACTTAGTTTCTGAGACACTTACACTATTTCTTAATCACAACCCTGCCAACTTCATTGCACTTTTCACCATCTTATTTGTGATTAGATGTCTATTATCTGTTCCTTTAACAATGATAGAAGTACTATAAAGGTAAGGAGTTTGTCTTTTTATTTTACTTATTTTTGAGAGTTCGAGCAGAGGGAGAGGCAGAGGGAAAGGGAGAGAGAGAATCTAAAGCAGACTCCCTGCTGGATATGGAGCCCTGTGTGGGACTTGACGTCAGGACCCTGAGATCATGACTTTAGCTGAAACCAAGAGTCAACAGGTAACTCACTGGGCCCCTGTCTTTCAATTTCTTGATCACTGCTGGAGCCTCACACCTAGAGGTGTGCCTGGTATGAAATAGGATCACATTAAATATTTCCTTAATTTATCAATAAATGTATAATTAGAGTTGGCCCTTGAACAACATGGGTTTGAACTGAGTGGTCCACTTGTACATTATATTTTTCAATAAATACAATACAATACCATAAATATATTTTCTCTTTATGGTTTTCTTAATAACATTTTCTTTTCTTTAGCTTACTTTATTATAAGAGTATAGGGCATGATACATATAACATACAAAATATGTATTAATAGACTTTATTATTAGTAAGTCCTCTGGTCAACAGAAGGCTGTGAGTAGTTAAGCTTTGGAGAGTCAAAAGTTACACATGGATTTTTTTACCTTGCTGGGGTCAGTGCCCCTAAGCACCCCTTTCCCTCCACACTATTCAAGGGTTGTCTGTAGTTGAATTGTGATTTCTTCCTTTAAAACAAAAACAAAAACAAAAACAAAAACTAGTTCTTTCTTTTCCTTTTTCAGCTCCTTTTCTGTGGAATACTTAATAGTTTTAACTTTATACTCAGGATTTTCTTTCTTAATTTTCATTGCCTCAGTGTTAATTCATGATTAATTCTATTGCATTTTATTTGAAGTATCTTTTCCATTCCCACTGCCTACTCTTAGTCAAAATACATAGCCCGTGACAGCAAATTTCTTATTTCTTTTCCAACCTAACATTAATTTCTCTGATTATCCAATGCAGCCTGCAGTTTATTTCCATATCACTATTTCTAGAGTGCCATTTTAATCAACCCACTCTATTTTTTCAGGAATAGTTATTGGCTTCTTATTTTTATCAGATGGATTATATCTGGGGAAAGAGAACATGCCATGCCCTACCACCTGCCAATGCACAACCTTTAAAACATTAGTTGACTTTCTTGATTTGTCAACGTAAGGATAAAGTTATCAGAATCAGAGATACCACTAGGCAGGACCATATTCAGCATAAATAGATCCCATTCCCTTCCAACCTCAAGACTCCAACAGAAACATATACAGCTTTTGATGACATTATTTACCCAATGTAAGGTCATATCGGAACTGGAAATTTCAATTACTCTGTGACTTCATGAAGCTTACATCATTTAAAGGTTCTTTTAGTTCTTGAATGGAAGTTAAGTTCCAGCAAGGTCAAATACATAGGATTCTCCTAGATTTACTTAGCAATAATTGTGCCTCGGATAAACCTCATTGGCTACAATACTGCCACTGCACAAAGATTCTCCTAGATTTACTAAATAATATTTCTGACTTCAGCTTTTCTACTCAAGGAAATTACTTTTTCCTACAGTTTCATCCTCAATTCTGTTATAATACCCTTGAATCATAATGATTTTTATGCTGAGTTTTATCCCAAAAAAATCCATTTGCACAATATCTAATCCCTTGAAACTTGGTGGGTCATATGTCTACACATCATAGATCCTGGGGAAAATGGGGCAGAATGACCTGTTAATTAAGTACCCAGACTTTCTTTTTTTTTTTTTTTTAGTACCCAGACTTTCAAGTGAGGCTGGTTATTACTTAATAGCTGTGTGACTTCAGGCATACCTCACTACTCTAATGATGATAATGACATCCATATTATAATACAGTTGCATTCTTTTTAATTCATATTTATTCCTTGAGATCAGTTGTAATAACTTCTCTAACACCTTTTGTATTATGTATCCCTTTCCATCATCATATGATTGTTTTCATATTGAACATCAACAATTTCAGAGTGTACCATCATCAGAAATCACTTTCTGACCATGATGGGACAATTAAAAAATAAAACCATTCCATAAACATGTTTGAGCACAAACAAAAACAAGACATTTCAAACAGTCCTACTCTTCTGGCTCACATGAGAGACTTCTCTCATGAGATCCTTTTTTGTTTGTTTTTTAGCTTCACTCTGTGTCTTCTCTCTCTGAGGTTTAAAATTAAAAATACACACACACACACACACACGCACCCAACCATTGATAACACTATCCAAACCACAAGAAAATCACATTTCACTGAACCCTCTCCCAAAATACCTAACACAAACCTAAACCCTATACTAACTCTCCAGTAAAGAGCAAATAAACAAATCTTGTTTACACCTGCCATGTTCCATATGATATACAGTCATCCTCATCATGAAAAGTCATAAAACTAACTTTGTTTCACTACAGATAAGTTCTGATGGTCTTTGGTTGGCAGCAACTTGAGTTTAAAAAGAAATTTCCTAGGCAGCCCTGGTGGCTCAGTGGTTTAGCGCTGCCTTCAGCCCAGGGCGTGATCCTGGAGACCTGGGATTGAGTCCCACGTCGGGCTCCCTGCATGGAACCTGCTTCTCCCTCTGCCTGTGTCTCTGCCTCTCTGTGTGTGTGTCTCTCATAATAAATATATAAAATCTTAAAAAAATAAAAAAATTCCTTTCCTTTTCTTTTTTTTTTAATACCACATTATGGTCCTGTAATATAGAAAGCTCAGTATTCCACCTGAGTAAGGAAAATCCAATTCTTCCTCTTTCTCTCCTGTGTGTCTTCTTTATTACTCACACGGAACACTTCAATTCTGACATCTCTGGTCACTAAATGTGTGATGCTTTTCTCACAGCAAGAAATTCTGTGCAATACCAGCTAGATGTCCTACAATTTAACTCAATTCTAGCACTCTCTACCCAGATAATCTCCTCCCCACCAAGTTTAGATTGCCAGTTGTAAGCCCAGGTTATCACCAGTGCTTATGACCAACAGGCTACAGATTGGAGGTTCCAATGACCTTCCTTTGGTTTATTTAATTTGCTATAGGAGCTCACAGAATTCAGGGAAACACTTAACTTATATTTACCAATTTATTAAAGGATACAGATGAAAACCCAGATGAAGGCAGAAATAGGGCAAGGCCTGAGGGAATACTGAGCACAGGGGCTTCTGTCCCCATGGGGTTGGGATGTGTCACCTTCCTGATGTCAATGTGTTTGCGACTCTAGAGGATGGAGACTGAGGCTGAAAACTCCAAGCTTCTAATCATAGCTTAGTCTTTTTTTGTGACCAACTCTTGTCCAGGGGCCATCCAGGAACTCATTCAGAGTTGTCTCAATAGAACAAAAGATGTTCCTGATCCTCTTATCACTTAGGAATTTATACAGGTTTTAGGAGCCCTGTGTCAGGGACAGGTTGAAGATAAATATTAGAAAAAGGGATACTCTTAGTGCTACTATCTCTTAGGAAATTACAAAGGTTTTAGGAGCTTTGTGCCGGGGACCAGGGCAGAAACCAATATATATATTTTTTCTATTATCTCACAGGTCCTATATAATTAAACTCTGATCCCACTGAACGCTAATTTTAACCTAACTCTCTGTATTGCACATTCTCAAGTAGACATTGTGTGAGGGGGAAATCTAACACAGAGATTTTAAAAACATTGTTATTTTAAGATAAAACAAATTAACAATAACAAAACACTTTACATTGGAACTAGGCTTTTCCTTGATGCAGAATCACACAGGAACAATAGATTCAGAGGGGCAGAATTTTCTCAGTTCTACTAATCCTCTCTCACATTTAAAACCTCCAGATTGATCAAATGTATGCCTTATATGTGAAAGACTACCCATCCCTTTGGATTTTCAACACTTTTTAAAGATCCGTGATAGCCTTTCTTCTTAGAGAGACCCACACAATAGAGTTAAGTGTCCAGTAAGTCAGTGCACCTGGATGGCTCAGTGGTTGAGCGTCTGCCTTTGGCTCGGGTTGTGATCCCAGGGTCCTGGGATCGAGTCCCACATTGGGATCCCTGCAGGGAGCCTGCTTCTCCCTCTACCTATGCCTCTGCTTCTCTCTCTCTCTCTGTCTCTGTCTCTCATGAATAAATAAATAAAAACTTAAAAAAAATTATCCACTAAACCTACCAGTCAGAAGGAGGTGAATGGAGCCAAATTCCACTACATACAATTTCCCCTCAAAAACTGAGAGTCTTCAAGGACTCTGTTAGCTGGACTCTAAGAGATATCCCTAGCTCACTGTTCTCTTCTATAACTTTCTGAGTCCCTTAAAACCTAATTATAGGAGTCAGGGTTGTCATGCCAAACCCATTTCTGATATCACTTGAAGAACATCAGGTAGTTATGGATTAATAAAGTAGAGAAATACTCACTCACATCCCTTAATTTTAGATGCTTCATCTGGTTAGCCTCAGGTAGAAAATCTTATCAGAAACGTGGTAGATACATCGTATCTTCAAATAGCTTTCTGGGTGCCTAGAATCTCTGACAAGATCCTAAAGCTGAAAGCTAATTCTTATATGTCACTATTGTCTTACACTCATATGTTGTGTCAGTGATCCTGAAAATATTTTATGCTAACCACCTTTCTTTTGTGGGAATGTATACAAATATTAGATATATATTATTTTCAGGAAGAAAAAACAGAAGATAGATACAATGCCCAGGCGTCCTTCAAAAATACATTTTTTGTTATCATAAGAAGCAGTTTGCCTGAAGATTCTTATTATATACAAATCCTTATTATCCACAGATCTGACACTATTCTGTCTCCCACTTAAAACCTTAATTTTATCATCAATTAAACAAGTGCTGAACATACAGCAATAACCTACCTAATAACTGATTGACTAATTAACCACTTTCTTTTTCTTATGAATTTCAAATATTCAAATGGACAATTGATCTAAGATTTTGGGAAAAATAAATATTTTCAAAATATCAAGTAAAAATGATACATTTTACCTATATAAGTAAAAAATTATATATAATTTCTTTTAAAATAACCTGGAAGTGCATCCTGCTTTAGGGATATTTGCATATTAGCCATCCTCCCTTCCTTCTTAAATAGCAACAACAAACAAAAAAATCTTCCAGTTTGAAAAAAAAAAACCCTCAAATTTAAAAAAATTATATACTCAATTTTTTTTAACTTCCTTAAGTTATGGTAATCTGCTGACCTAGCAAGAAAGTCAGGAAAATCCTTAGAGCCCCCCAAATGACAAGAAAGTACAAATGTGAAGCACTAATTAGTTTGAAGTATACTGTAGCCTTTGTTCATCTGATCCTGAAGGCTCACAGCAGAGGCCCACAAACTACGTTAGATGCTTCCAGATTACACTAAATCTTTCCAGTGGACATGGACACAGACTTCCCCTCTTTAGAAAGTCAGTTTCCACATTAACTTCTACCTGTATGTTTTTAAAAAAATTCATCTGCCTGAAAATTTGCCTGTGGTCAAAGTTCCCAGCAGCATTTTCATTTCTAGTTTTCCTCTTGCCCTTTCTTATAATTCTCCCACTTTCCAAAAAAAATTATTTTAGAGTCAAAACTTTAATGTACCTGAATTTGATTGCATTCCATTTTCCAAGTATGTGAAACAAAACTTTTGAAGTGTTTATAAAAAGGAGAAAGGAAAGGGAAAAGGGAAAGAAAAGAGAAAAGATTCAAAACAAAACAAATACTAGAAAAGAACAATCCAAAATAATCTTGTCTGCATAGTCTCTAATTAGAGAGCTGCCTCAGGTGCTTCTTGTGCATAATTTCAAATAGAAGGTAAAAAAATTTCCATTTTACTTCTGACATAGCAAAGTTATATTTTTGATTCAAAAAACAGATAGCAGAGATGTTAGCTTAGATGTTTATCAAGACTTCTAAAAGGAATTTTCATTAAATTTTGGCACTGAAAAAGTCTCATGCATTTTTTTTAACTTGGGTGTAAGTTGTCTCACTATCACTGACCAACTGCATGCTAATTTGTGCATTCAGTACTTACTTGTTTTGCATTAATTTAGTTGGAATATGCTGAGGATTCTACTGTATATAATGTATTTAACAATAATCATTAATTCATGTTTTGTAAGCCCTGGATTTATTGATGGCCCATATAGTCTCTTGCCATTTCCTGTTTATTTCCATTGAAACTTTATTCTACCAACAAGTCATATTCATCTATGAGTACATGAATTAATTTTGAGAGACCTAGCCATCTCATTAAGTAGTACATTTCCAGTAAAATTTTATTTTTCATGTTTTAATCAATTGTATACTATTAATAATTATGTAGTAATTTAATACAAAGGAACTTGGTTAGCAGTTAGAGCTTTAGAGGAATTGGAAAATCAATTTCAATTTATAAATATAATTTAGTTGAAGAGAATATGATAGGGCCACAAAAAAGTTTGTGCATAAAATATAGCTTAATAGGATAAATTTCTATGTAGGAGATGTCATGGAAATAAGAGCTGGTAATGGAAGGCTCAGGGTTGACTGAAAATGATCCAAGGTATTCTTGTGCATCGTGAACTAAGTAGGATTCTTTCCTTATTTTCTCAGAAGCAGAGGCTGTATCAGAAATAAGTTTCCAATAGGATCAGTGGCTTTTCCACCTCTCATAAGGGTCTACAATTTTCCTAGGAGATGAGAAGCTGGTGTTCCAGATACTTTTTTAAAGATATACCTATTTACTAGAGAGAGAAAGAGAGAGAACACATACACGCACAAGCAGATGGGAGGGACAGAGGAAGAGAATCTCAAGCAGACTCCCAGTTGAGTGCAAGCCCAATGTGGGGCTTGATTCCACGACCCTTGAGATCATGACCTGAGCCAAAACCAAGAGTCAGAGGCTTAAGCAACTGAGCCACCGACGTGCCCCCAGATATTTTTCTTTTAAATACTGTCATTTAAATATAGACCTGTAGGTATGCATGTTATTCATGTGACTCTTCACTCACAATGTTTCATTTTCCCTGTAAGGAAAGAAATGGGAGAGAATGTCCAGTCAACTGGAATACAGTACACATTGCATGTCCAGCACAGCACTCTGTCTTCTCGATTAGATGATGGGTCTTTTCTGTTGCTGACTCTGGCCATCATAGCTTCCTCCAAGTAAAATTTATTGCTAACCCACAGGATAGATCATGGAATCTTTGCACAACAATCTTTGCACAACAGGTTAAGGCTACACATCTTAGCATAGAAAATAATATAACATCTATGCATATTGAAATATAACATTATAATATACTTTTACAGAAATAATGGTGGGTATTGACTTATATTCTATTGAACACATATCCAAGAGTGATGTAACAATTTTATTCTGAAATGTTAATATTAAAACAAAAGATTATGTATTTTGTGACTATTAAAATTTTAGATTGAAATATTTTAGATACCATAGATTTTCAGCTTATCGAAATTCTTTTAGGGGGGTGCAAACACAAGTAAAATTTGATGACCAATAATCCAGATATTTAATTTTAATTGTTCATGCAAGTCAGGAGATACGTCTATGAGAGTTTTATTAAACTCTACAGAAAGCCAGAACTGTGAAGGACCAGATGGTCAGCGAAAGGTTGAATCAGAACAAAATAGGTAACAAAAAATAAGAGTCTAAGGGAACTTGCTTGACTTAATTTTGTTGCTATGTGTAAAGAGTTAATCTTTTCTTGAATTTATAAGCACAGACTACCTCTCATGTAGTTTTGGAACTATAATCATACTACCAATGTAATCTCCAAGTCTCCAAGCTGAGTATATTGCTAAACATGGCTTCAGGCTAGTGGTACTCTAGTCACCCAGCAGAAGCAAACTGAAACACTCTCTAGTGGAGCAGAGCATACTTTAAAACCAGTCTCAAAGAATTTTATTTTGTAAATCACTAAGGAATGTGAAGGAACCTTCAGTATGAAGAGGCAAGATACCAAGCTCAGATAGTACTAGCCAGCACTGTCCTGGCGCCACCTTTCATGTACATCATGAAAACTATTAGTTCATATTCACATGTGCACCATGTCCACTATGAAAGCTGTTAGTTACCTATTACCACATAACAAACTGCATGACAAATTCAGTGCTAAAAACAGTTTCACTGCATCAGTAATCCAGACATGGGTTAGCTAGGGGCTCTACTTCAGGTTCTCTCATAGGCTTTGAAGGTATCTGCTGGGCTCCAATTATCTTAAGGCATAACTAGGGAAAAATTCATTACCAGGCTCACATGATTATTGGCAAGATTCAGTACAACACCTTGCAGGAAACTGTTGAACTGGTGGCCTCAGCTCCTTACTGTCTTGACCAAAACCTGCCATCAGTTTCTTGCCACATGGGCTTGCACAATATTGTAGCTTGCCTTGCAAGCTAGGAAGGCAGGAGGGAGAGTAGGCCAGCAAGATAAATGTTACAATCTCTTGTAATCTAACAAAAGAAGTGACATTCTATCACTTTGCCATATTCTGTTTGTTAGAAGCAAGTCACTGAGCCAGCATACACTTGGGAAGAGATTATAGGAGGACATAAATAATGGAGGCAGAGATTTGGGGGGGGGGGGGCATTTTAAGATCTGCCTACTGCACAAAGTAAATTTACCAATATACAAAGGACCAGGGAAATGTGACCAAAAAGGGGCAAAGAAATCAATCAATCAAAACTGATCCAGAGGCTCTCTTCCTCCTCGGAGGCGGAGAGCCCGTTTGCGCAAACGTTCAATAAACCCCTCTTGCTAATTGCATCTGCCTGTCTGGGGTCTGAGTCTCTGGGGCGTCCACCAGGACATGTTGGCACCCGTGAGCCAGGGTCCAACATTTGGGGGCTCGTCCGGGATCCGAGACGCCCCAGGCTCAATCCTAAGACCGGTAGGAGGTGAAGGCCCCGGTCTTTCAGCCAGGACCCAATGGGCACCCTGATCAGCTCCTGCAGATTCTCCTCATCATGGAGGAGAGACAGTGCGTCTACAGAAAAACGTCCCCGGGGCGGATGGGAGGCCGCCCCAGGTGCCTAATGAAATCGAGGATGTTTTCCCCTTGGTTGGCCCGACCTGGGACTACGACACTGCTGCTGGGAGGGAGCGGCTCCTTCTCTATCGCCAGGACAGGCTAAAGGCGCTCCAGATTATCCAGCGCCAGATCTGGAAACCCCTTGCGGCTGTCTACCGCCCCGGAGACACAACCGGCCCACACCCGTTCCAGATCGGTGACTCCGTCTACATCAGGAGACATCAGTCCAGGACGCTTGAGCCCCGCTGGAAGGGCCCATACACTGTACTACTGACCACCCCAACCGCCTTAAAGGTAGACGGCCTTGCTGCTTGGGTCCATGCCTCACACGTCAAGCGCGCCCCATCAACGAGCACCCTGACGCCAGCCAGGACGGACCGGGCGAGCCACCCCAATGGAAGCTCCACCGCACCCAAAACCCGCTCAAGATAAGACTTTCAAAAATTGTTCAATGACAGTTGTTATATTCCTACCTCTCCTGGCGCTCTTCACCTCCGCCAAAGGTGACCCTCATGCCCTCAAAAGGTTAACCTGGCAGGTACTAACGTCTGGGGGTGACGAGGTCTGGTTTATAACTAAGACGACCCCCGTGGGAACCTGGTGGCCTAACCTATATCCTGACCTATGCAAGCTAACCATAGGGGCCCCTAGCCCATGGGACCTAGAGGGATACATCGACACCTCTAGAGCCCCTAACCGAGAAAGCCCTCCAGGGCGACTGGGATTAGACCCATGGGGAGGATGTGGCACACCTGACAGAAGGGCCATGCTAAGCACTCTTCCCTTTTATGTCTGTCCCGGGTACCACAGAGATCGCAGGCTAAATCCCACCTGTGGAGGAGGGGAATACTTCTACTGTAAAAATTGGGGGTGCGAGACTAGGGAGACACAGGATGAGAGGCCCTCCTCCTCCTGGGATTGCATCACTGTCAAGGCTAACTATACTCACCCGGGGTTACCAGGAACTCTGCAATACTACCGCCCCGATTTTAGGGACTGACTCTTACCTGGAGCCCCAGCCGGGAACTTGGTGGGCATGCAACAAAGTCCTCACCCCCTGTGTGTCAGCTAAGGTTCTAAATAGCTCAAACGACTTCTGTGTCATGGTGCAGATCATACCCAGGGTGTTCTATCACCCTGCTGAAACTCTAGAAAATCAGTATGATGAACATCCCACCCGTTTTCGGCGCGAACCTGTCTCCCTAACCCTAGTCGTTATGTTGGGACTAGGGGTCGCTACTGGGGTGGGTACTGGCGCAGCTGCTCTGATCCAGGGCTCACGACGTTATATAGAACTCCAGGCAGCTGTAGATGAGGATCTACGGGCACTAGAGCAGTCCGTTTCTAAGTTAGAACAGTCCCTCACCTCACTTTCAGAAGTAGGACTTCAAAACAGGAGAGGCTTGGATTTACTATTCCTGAAAGAGGGAGGACCGTGTGCGGCCCTGGGAGAGGAATGCTGTTTCTATGCAGGCCATTCTGGAGTTATCAGAGACTCCATGGCCAAACTCAGGGATAGGCTAAATAAAAGACAAAGGGACCCGGAGGCCCAGCAGGGCTGGTTTAAAAGCTGGTTTAATCAGTCTCCCTGGTTGACCACCCTAATCTCTACCATTATGGGCCCTCTAGTTATCCTGCTCCTGCTGCTAACTTTCGGCCCCTGCATCCTTAACCGGCTGCTCCAGTTCATCCGAGAAAAATTGTCCATTACCCAAGCTCTGGTATTAACAATGTCGGGCCCTCCAAACTGAAAAAATAAATGTTCCCTAAGATTTTAAGGTTAAAATCAGCCCAAACAAAGAGGAGGGAATGAAGAACCCCCCCCCCCCCCCCCCCCCCCCCCCCCCCGTAAGTAGGATCAGCCCTAATCCAGAGGCAGCCCATCCAGGTGCCTTCCTGAAGTTTTAGCAACAAAAAGCATTCTGTTTGTGATAAGAAAACCATTTCCCCCCACACCCTGATTGGAATGTCCCTGAATAGGTTCATGTTGACCTTCTGAGAAATCAACCTGGATGCTATGCGACTCCCGCGGTTCTTTTGTCTTTAAGCGTTTTTTTCTTTTACCTTTAAAAGATACCTGTAATTGCTAATCGGGGCTCTCTTCTTCCTCGGAGGCGGAGAGCCCGTTTGCGCAAACGTTCAATAAACCCTCTTGCTAATTGCAAAAAAAAAAAAACCAAAAAAAAAAAACCAAAACAAAACTGATCCAGAACAGAGACAATAGCAGAGAAGGAGGAAGAGGAACAGGAGACATCAAGAAGTTCTCTCTCTCTCTCTCTCTCTCTCTCTCTCCCTGCTGGAGAAGGACATCAAGCAGCTATCAGAGGACACAGCAAGAAAGCAGTTGTCTGCAAGCCAAGAAGAGAATTCTCACTGGAAACTGAATCACCTCGAGCCTTGATCTTGGACTCCCCAACTCCCATAATTGTGAACAAAATAAATTTCTACTGTTTAAGCCACCCAGTCTGTGCGGTCTTGCTATGGTCAGCTAAGCAGAATAAGACAGATGGAAAATAAGCACATCATGAGACAAGTTTAACATTATTTGTCATTAGGGAAATGAAAATTAGAACTATGAGAGGTATCAGCACATAACACCAAAATGGCTAAAATTAAAATATTGACCACACCAATTATAAAACAGATTGTGGAATAACTAGAACTCTCATGCACCACTGATGGGCATACAAAATACTACAACCACTTTGGTATACGGCTTGGAAACTACTTAAAATGTCAAACATATGCCTAGCATGTAATCCAGCCATTCCTCTTTTACTTTTACCCAAGAGAAATAAAAGGATATATCCTCACAAAGACTTAACTGTTCATTGATTTATTTGTTAATAGTGAAAACCTGGAAAAAAACACAAAAGTTCATCAACCAGAGAATTGATAAAAAAAATTGTGACATATCCACACAAAGGAATACTACTAAATAGTAAAAAGGAATAACCTCCTGACACATACAACAACATGAATGAATCTCAAAATAATTCTACTAAACAAAAAGCAGAAAAAACTAGATGTGACAAAAGAGTATAAACGCATAATTCAATTTATACATAATTTTATAAAATGCAAATCAGTGTAGATAAGAGGTAAGAAGCTAAAGTGAAGTAAGGAGGTATTATAAAGTGATAAAAGGAAATATAAGGTGATGTGATATTAATTTCAGTGATTTATATATTTTTAATGTATATATGCGCTGATTTTTTTTTTTTTTTTTTTTTTTTTTTTTTTTTTTAGGCAGATGGGAGTCACTGACAGCTTCTAATCAGAGGACGAATGAGCTCACATGTGTATTTGTTGGTCTGAGGGGGAATGTAAAGGGGGAAGGCAGGCTGAGGCCAACGCCAGCAGCAGAAAGGCTGAGTTGTGAACAGGAGGCTTGAGCTGGATCATTGCATCTGGAGATGGAGGTTGGCAGTGGTTGCAATTGCTCCTGGACAGTGTGCAGAGCGAAGGGGGGATGGATGGATGCACCCTAAGGGCAACCCTGGGAGGGCACCTAAAGATTCGAGTCCGGAGCAGGACTCGGAAAGGCCGGGTCGTGGGAGCCTGCGGAGCAAAGTGAAGGCGGGGACGAGGAGGTCCAGCGCGTGACACATTTTAATATATATGTCCAAATATATCATTTATATTTCCAGTGCAGTTTATTGTATATCAATTATAAATAAATCTGTAAAAAATTAAAGAGAAAAATGTGCATATATACATACATTTTAACACAAAATGTCAAATTATATCACTTATATTTCAAGTCCAGTTTATATTAATTATAAATAAAGCTGTAAAAAATCAAATTAAAGAGAAAATAGAGAAAATTTGAAAACCATGACAAAATCTGAATCTTACTACCCAACAATAACCTTCAACAATATTTAGCAACATCATTCCAGGCAGCTCTCAATGAACATTATTCAAAATAAATAAAACTTTAAAGACTTCATTATTGGGATCCCTGGGTGGCGCAGCGGTTTGGCGCCTGCCTTTGGCCCAGGGCGCGATCCTGGAGACCCGGGATCGAATCCCACGTCGGGCTCCCGGTGCGTGGAGCCTGCTTCTCCCTCTGCCTGTGTCTCTGCCTCTCTCTCTATCTCTCTGTGACTATCATAAATAAATAAAAATTAAAAAAAAATTTAAAGACTTCATTATTTGGGCAATAATTAGGAGCATGAATCTTATGTACTTATTTAATATTTACTTTGTTATCCTCACAATAAGTCCTATATAGAGGAATAATATTGCCACTAGCAGTGTATTAATGAGGATACTGATGAAGAAATAGGTTAATTAATTTGCTAAAGACAATCATTTATAGATTTTAGTCTATGCCAGATACTCCACAATTCTTACTATTAAACACTTTATTTATATTTATATTTATATAAATATGCTATTTATAGCACTGTGTAATACCAATTTGAAAACTATGGTACCCGAGACAACAGCATCAGTTTTACTAGGGATTTGTTTTAAATCAAATTAATGAACCTCTATTCTAACCTACTGAATTAGAAAATCTAGAGTTGGGCCCCAAAATGTAGATTTTTAATGTAAAATCTAAGTTACATGTACTTATATGTTTTATGTTTACATATATATTTGATATTTACAATATATAATATGGAAATTATATTTTATATAAATATTATTCATATATAATTTTTGTTTAAATACATATTTTGAGCTTCACTGAGATATGATTGATAAGCAATATTGTAACATATTACAAGTATACAATATGATGATTTGATATACATAGATATTACAAAAGAATCTCCCCCACTGAATTAATTTAATTAAATGCATCCATCTCTCCTCTTCTTTCTTCTTCTTTTTTTTTGTGAGTACATTTAAGTTCTCTCTTAGCAAATTTCAATTATACAATACAGTGTTATTAACTATAGTCATAGTCATGTTATACATTAGATCCTCAGATCTTACCCATATTATAACTGAAAGTTTGTAGATATTTATTTATTTATTTATTTATTTATTTATTTGAGTTTGTAGACTTTTAATAGCCTCTTCCTATTTCCCCAGCTCCTAGCTCCTAGCAACCACTTTTCCATTCCTTGTTTCTATAAGTTCTAATCATTTTTTAATTCCATATAAAAGTGCTACTATGAAGTTTTTGTTTTTCTGTCTACTATATTTCAGTTACCATAATGCCCTCTAGTTCATTCATATTATTGCAAATGAAAGGATTTCCTTCTTTGTTAAGGCAGAATAATATTCCATTATATATTATTGTATACATTGTATATACATATGTCCATATTGACCCTTGAACAACATGGGGATTATGGATGCTGACTCCCTGAGCAATCAAAAATCCATGTATACCTTTGACTCCTCCCAAATTTAACTAATAGCCTATTGTTGACCAGAAGACTACTGATAACATAAGCCTTGCTGATAACACAAACAGCTAAATTAACATATATTTTATACGTTATATATACTACACACTGTATTCTTACAAGAAAGTAATCTAGAGAAGGGAAAATGTTATTAAGAAAATCACAAAGAAGAGAAAATATATTTACAGTGCTATACTGTATCCAAAAAATCTACATAGAAGTTGATCCACACAGTTCAAACCCATATTGTTCAAATGTCAATTATGTACCTATTTTACATTTTCTTGATCCATTCATCTCTTGATAAACACTTAGGTTGTTTTCATACCTTGGTTATTGTGACTAATCCTGCAGTGAATGTGCAAATACAAATATCTCTTTAAGATAATGGTTTTGTCCCCTTTGGGTTACTGGATGATATGGTAGTTGTATTATTAATTTCTTGAGGAGCCTCCATATTGTTTTCCATAGAAGCTGTACAGTTTCCATTCCTACAACAGTGTACCAGAGTGCCCTTTTCTCCACATCTTTGCAAGCATTTATTATTCCTTGTCTTTTTAAAGACATGAATAGTAAACATCCTAGAATAAAACATAGGGGTAACCCCTTTGACATTGGTCATTGACAATAGATTTTTTAGGATTGATACCAAAAGCAAAGATAACAAAAGCTAAAGTAAACAAATGTGACTACATTGAACTAAAAACGTTTTGTTCAATAAAGTGGACCATCAACAAAATGAAATGATAACCTACAGATGGAGTGGGAGAAAATATTCTCAAACATCTATTATGGAGTTAATGTGCAAAATATACAAAGGACTCATACAACTCAATAGCCAAAAACCCAAATAACCCAATTAAAAAATGAGCAAAGGACCCAGAGAGACATTTTCTAAAGAGGGAATACAAATGACCAACAGATACATGAAAAAGTGCTCAACATGACTAATCATCAGGGAAATGTAAATCAAAACCACAATTAGATACTATGTTACACCTGTTAGAATTACTATTATCAAAAAGAGAAGTGATAAATAATTTACATTATTATATTAAATATATATGAGTTGAACCTGAGGTAACTGCTGAAATTTACATGAATATTTCTTAATAAGTTACATTGTTTCCCAAAAGCCTGTATGAAGTTAATAAAAATATTAAATATATTAAATATTTAAAACATTGTCATTTTAATATTGAAATACATCTATCTACTGGCTCTTACTATAAAAAATATAAATTTAGCAGAGTTAAATTTTTTCTATTTCTTAATTCTTGTTAGTTGCATCACTGCTACATGGCTATTATTTATAATATTTGAAGTATTTTTAACTTAATTTCCACAGTTGTTTGGTCTTAGTTCTGTATTTCATGCTTTTATTTCTTATTGAAATAAAATGATAATGTTTCCTTAACTGTATATTAATTTTTAGGCTCCTATATTCATCCAGTAGTTTTATAAAATTATTTTTTAAAGAACTAACTGGTGTCATTTTAATTATAAAATTACTGGAAGTGACACTCTATTCTCTTAGCATATGAGACAAAAACTTCTTATGTCACACCTTTCTGACATCGTTGTTTTAAACATAAAGAGCTGCTATATCAAAAACTAAGTCAACTTATCCAATTTTCCTCTCACATGATTTGCTTTTACTGTATTACAGTCTTTATTTGTACTGGAAATACAGCTTTATTAGAACAAGCTTGGCAATGTGTTAGAATAGGTTATAAGTAAAAAAAATTTAAAAATTCATTGCTAGTTTCCCTCTATCATTGGCCTCTCCTGCTCTTCCAAATGTGGAATTGGTTTTCTTAGGTTCTTATTACTCAAAGGGTGGTTTTTGAAGGAATGATGTCAATATTACCTGGGGATTTGTTAGGAATGCAGAATATCAGGACTGACCTTAGACTCACTGAATCAGAATTTACATTTTAATAGAATCCCAGTTGATTCTTATGTACATAAATATTTGAGAACCATTGGCCTAAGTGCATGCTCATATGATCCTTTCATTGCCTCCTGAAATCCAAATTCCCAGATGCCAGCCAAGGGCAAATCTTACAAGCAGCTTTTCGAAGGATAATAATCTCAGGACTGCTGTTAACTCTTTTTGGCACATATCTCAAACTGAAAAACTTGAAAAAATCAATGATTTAATTAGGAAATTTTACCCATAAAGGCATGCATGTATTAATGCGTTTCTACTCTAAGGCAGTTTTTTACTTGATAAAATTTTGACTTCGGGTATGTTAAATGTTACTATCTTAATTTACGGCAGTTAACATTTTACTCTTTTGACCAATAGAGAAGGGTAGAGACAAAGGCAAGATGAAAATTGCAGTTATTTAAAAGTGTGTTTATCTTTCTATGGGATTTTGATGTGTTTTTTTATGTTACTTTTTATACTTATAGTGGAACTTTTTAATATTAGTTCTAGAATTTGTGGTTTCCAAACAAAATCAGAAATCTTTATGGAGTTCTGACCCAGACAAACGTTGATAATATTTAGCATCTGTATCCTTTCCTTCCCAAAACTTTTTCCCCATCTATATTATTTAATGAAGAATACATAGTTTTGAAATATGAGGTAATTTATATCCATAAATGAGGGTGTGCCATAGGCTTCTTGAATTATTTTTTTGAATGTTATTATTATTCCCCTAGTTGGAAGTAGCTACTAAACCTTTTTTTGAGAGCCATCAAATTCCAGGCATTGTAGAGATATTGCAAAACAAGCAGACGTTGTATCAACTGCCAACCTGATTATTTTTGTTAATATAATTAGAGAAAAAAATTTACTGAAAAAAATAGGAATGTGTGTACTATAAAGAAATAATAGTTTGAAACTCCAAATGTATTCCTTCCATGATTTCTATTTTTTCAAAAAGGTCAAAGATACAGGGATCAAGTTTAAGAATATGCAAAGTAATTTAGGTCATGATAGGGAGCATTTTTTATATATGTTCTTTTCAGTACTTAATGAATAAAATTCAGCTCAAAGATGCAAATTTAAGTGGTGCAAATTTAATCTTGTTTAGAAATTATAGCAATTAAAAATGTTTAAATAGCAAATAAGTCATGTGATCCAAGTATGTCAAAGAGGAAGTAAGATAGCTGGGAATTGTATATTTTTCACCTTAGGTCAGTGGAGAAAATTATAAACACTTGAGAAAAGACACTGAGTATACATTTGCTATGTGGAATAAAAAACATTTACACAGAATTTTCAATTGATAAGCATAAAAATTATATTGGATACATTTTGATCATTATAAATCCTTCAGGCAAGCAATT
Source organism: Vulpes vulpes (assembly GCF_048418805.1). Taxonomy (NCBI): domain Eukaryota; kingdom Metazoa; phylum Chordata; class Mammalia; order Carnivora; family Canidae; genus Vulpes; species Vulpes vulpes. Next base: position 61,535,885 of record NC_132780.1, read on the forward strand.
ACAAGTAAAACTCTATCAAATTCTCCTTTCTATGGAAAACTGTTATAATAATGTTAAAATGTATATAAATTTTTATAATAATGAAAATCATAGGTATGGAATATTTAACAAGTTAACATGTAGTTAACTACAATAATATGTAGTTAAGTTAAAGTTTTAAATAAAATTAAGAATAAAATTAAGTCCCCATGTATCTTATTAAAAGTACCAAAATTAACAGATATACATAAAATTCAATATAAATTCAGTTTAATGGTGCATTTGATTTTCTAAAGAGATTCGTATGAGCCTGGCTTTAGCAGAACACACTTTAACTGTTAATTTTCCATAATGACTAGTTTAATCAAAGCAACTCTGGAAATCTTGTTATTACCCCTTCCCAATCTCATCAACCATCCCAATTAAGAAATGTTTCCTTTTAATTTCTCAAAAATATGTTCATATTAAAGCCTTAGAATGCTTCAATGTCTTCACATGCAGTTCTGTTTACACTTCTTCATCCAAATAGTCATAATTCACCTTCAGTGAGAAAAATGGTATATTTAAACATTGTGTATTTTAGAGAATTACTCTGTAGAGAGAAACACGATTTCTCTTAAAGTGGTAGGTAATGATAAAAAGTTTGGCATATATTCATCAGTCAATAATCATTGGACTTTAGAAAATGAAATAAGGAGATACACCTATTAAAATAAATGCAATTATATAAATTATTTAGAAGTAATTGAGCAAACGATACAAGTGGTATTGGAATTCAATCAAATAACATTTTAAAAACAGCTGTTAAGTATTTGAATAACTAGAGTTAGGTGGATGTGGGGGTAGCATTATAGAAGTGTGTTATGTTTAAGCATCTTCATAAGGTAATTTATTTTTTGAGACAATTTTACATTGTGGAAGCAAGGAATATTTGTAATCTTTTAAATCAGGGACTGCTCACTTATTGACAATAAGTCGACTTTGAAGGTTTTTTTTTTTTTTTTCTCTGTCATTATTTACTTTGGGAATGTCTTAAAGCCATTAAAACAGTCACATTTTAAGTCCCTACTAGGCTTCCTAATTACCTCTGCTCTTTCCATTGCACTTTTAAAGCATATTGTAGTCCCTTTATTTTTTCAGAGCTGTCATAAAACAATGTGTCCATGTCTAAAATGCAGTAATGAGAGATTCATTTTGTTTCATTTAAACTAGGGATTTTATTTTAAAACTACTTGAATTTATCACATAATTTCTAAATTGGCTCTATACACAATTCTAGCAAATGTCATGTCATGGGACCATCCTTTATTTTTATTTAATTTTTTTTTATTTATTTTTTTTCATCCTTTATTTTTAGTTAAAATAATGTAAATGGCAGGTTGAATGTTAAATGAGAGAAACTTCCACTGTCAGTAAACAGTTTGGACTTCCACTGTAATTTATAGTCATACAATTGAGCCATTTGAATTGCGCCTTTGAACTAATGCTAATGCTATTTTATTATATGGTTCCAAATAATGTGACAAGCTATCATTTGTCTCAGTAAATTGTTGCCAATTATGACTGACAAGCAGTTAAAATAAAGCCAGAAACAGAAATATCTAATAAACAAGGACTATTGCTAATGAATATAATTGTATAGTTCTCAGTTTCTAGTAACCGAAGGTCTAGAACAGATACAGGAGCTTGGTGAATAAGAAATTCGTCATAAAACCTGTCATTTTGTTATTGCATCTGGAGGCACAAGCCAATTTTTTCAATGACAATATCTCTATGTGATATGAGCTGTTGTATAATAAAAATAATAAATTGCCCTGTTGTCTTTGTATCACCAGGTCATTTAGCAAGAAATAAACCAAAGAAGCCTAAGTAAAGAATAGAAACCATATTGTTGCAAAGGTCAGTATAATCTCCTTCATTCTCTTTTTAAATTGCTCATATGAAAATAAAGTTGATATGTATTACAGTCATAAACTTCCTTTAGAGAAAAGATTAAAGCTATGCTAAGGATGCTTGTCTGAGCATATACAATGCCTTGCTTAAATATAGATTTTTCTTTCTTGGTTAAATTCGGTTTCCAGCATTACCTGTGGTGTTTTCTTTTTCTAAAGATGGCTTTGAGAAGGCGAGTAGAATCGAAAATCAGTATAGCATTTTCCTTATGAACTCCTCAAAAACATTCTATAAAGCTATTAATCATTTACAGAAATAAATGGGAAGCCTAAATATTATGAATTTCAAACTTCATAATAGAATATATTAAATGATTTGGATACATGGCATGTACTTTCATGTATGTGGCCTAGAAAAAATTGACAATTCACCACAATATTCTTATTTCATGACATTGCATGACAGTATCTGTTATTAATATGCCCTCAATAAATATTTATTAAATTAATGAAGGAAGAAATAGTTTCTATTTATGGAAGCCTTATTATGAGTAAGCTGACTACTCAGTTCTATCTCCTGGATCTCAGAGCATGCATTCTACTCTGTGGACAGAGTACTATAATATCATTGTTAATTTACAAAGTACAGAAATTGTACAGGGCCAGATAATTATTGAGAATCCAGAAGGTATACTCAAATAGACTTCAATAATGGTAAAGGATATGATAAGAATGAGGAAAAAATTCAGGCAAACGTTAAAAAACTTTTAGGCACAGCAGCCTGGGTCCTTTGTACAGGATGCACTTCCTTTGGGGATTATGAACTACGAAGATTCATGCCAAGTTACTTTGTTTCAGAAAAGCCAACATATGAGGGATCTGTGTAACAAGTTAAATCAGGTGTAAACCATCATTTAGTAAATTTGTAAGAAAGGATAGAAACAAGCAAGCACAGGATGCCTCCAGGGTACTTTCAGACTTTGAACTGACCATTATAAATTACCAAGTGCTATATTTTGTCCTTAATTTGGCCAATGGTAAGTATGAAGGCTTCAGGCATCCCTAGAGATAAACATGCATCCAAGGTCCAGCTTCCTTTCACCAGGTATGTCCTGCATCCGGAAGGATAGCTTCCCATGCTTGCAGGGTGTCATCTCCAAGACGATACTCCACAGGCTGACTTCAAAAGTCTATTTCATTATTCTAAATAGTCTGTTAGCTTCTAGATTGTGAGGTATTTATTTTTTTTTTAAGATTTTTTAACTTATTCATGAGAGACACAGAGAGAGGCAGAGACACAGGCAGAGGGAGAAGCAGGCTTCCTTCAAGGAGCCCAATGCAGGATTCGATCCCAGGACTCTGGGATCACGACCTGAGCCTATGGCAGGCACTCAGCTACTGAGACACCCAGGTGCCCCTGGATTGTGTGGTATTTAATAGGACTATTCGGTCCTATGGTCATAAGTGCATACTGTCCCTCATTTGCCATAAAGCAAATATTTGCTCCCTTGGTCCAGTAGGGTTTTATGTGGTACTTCTTTTCATTTTATCAAATACTCTGTAAATTTTCAAATACTGGGCCGATTTCATACCCTTGAAATGATTCTCAGATAAATTTGAATTGAGTTTTTGTTTTTCTTCAAAGTCTGTTGTCATATATATAGATAACCTTTTGGTTTTGTTTTACTGGACATTAATATTACTTATAAAATATATTTTATTCATTTAACTCCAAGAGAAAAGCTTTATATCTCTTACTAATAAGGTCTCATTTGCACTGTCCTTTACTAAGGGACATTTTCAGAGTCATTTAGTGAGAAAAATGTCATGTGCCAACATATGGCCTTTCTCAACAGAAACCATTTAATATATTCTTTGTTTTCTTAATCAACTGCTGACACATAACATGTTATAAATGTTTCTTTGATTTGTTTTATGTTAAACACAGCCCATGCCCAGACTATCTCTCTAACATATATGTCTCCCCACCTCACTTATTTATCTCTAGCCACCCTGAAAACATCAAGTATGCTACTATTCCTGGGTTTTGCAGTTGCTCTTGCCTCTAGCTGGAACATTCTCCCCCAACATAGTTTCTTAACCTGGTCCCTCATTTTATTCAGGTCTCTGCTGCAATGCCATTTTGTTAGAGACAGCCTTCCTGATAATCCTGTCTGAAATCTCACACTCTTACCATTCTAACCCTTTACTCTGCTGCTTTTTTTTTTTTTTTTTCACTGACATGTTTGGGGGAAGGTCCCATGACCAATCAATCATTCATTCAGTGATTTGCTAAAAGGACTCACAGGATTAGTAGTCATTCTCAAGGTTATAGTTTATTACATAAAATAGTTATAAAGCTGGATCAACAGGGAAAATGCCAAATCAGATGGAGTTTAGAGGAAATCAGATGCAGGCTTCTGAAGTTCTTCCACTAAGGGAGCACCCAAGACATACTTAGTCCTCTGGCAATAAGTAATAACAATGTATATACGGTGTTTCTGCCCAGAGAAGCTGGCTTGAATCTCAGGGCCCGGGCCTTCTAAAGAAGGCTGCTCCTATAGATATATGCCACCTGTGTGGTGGCCAGCCATGATTGCTGAAACTCCAGGACCAGAAGGAAAGCAGGTGTCCACATTCATCATATTGTTTCCACAAACTAGCAAGACAAACTGGTACAAACTTGTTTGATTCAGAGCCACAGGTTTTGAGAACATCCTTATCAATTAGAAACAGGAGAAATTCCTAGGACCAACCAAGGTTCTGCCATACAAGCAGGACCTCCTAAAGATAGGAAAGAATAAGCAGCATGAGGTCTGCTGCATTAAGTCATTTCTGCCCACTTCATCATCACATGACCTATTTCATGGATATTTGTTGGTTTGATGTCTACGTCTCCCACTAGACTATAAACTCCATGAGGCCCAGGACTTGGCCTCTTCTTTGATGTCATATCTTTTATGCTTCATGTAGCGACTGGTGTAGAGGCATCATTTCAAAACATTTGATAAGTGCAAATGCAATAATTAACACTGGTTGACCTCTGTTGGGTAGGTTAGAGTATGTAACTCTGAAAGGCAGAAATGATATAAAAAGGTTGCAGAAGGGTGGTTTGAAAGTGATTTTTTTTTAAAAAAATAGTTATTGAGAAAGATAGTACTTGTGCCTCATTTTGTTCCAAAAAAAATAAATAAATAAATAAAATGAAAATTGAATGCCAGACAGTAACTTAAACAGAGTGGGTGACAGTAATGAAATGTTAGAAAATTTAAGGTGATTATTAGAAGTAAGGGAAACAGCTGTTCACCATATTTTCTGAAATGCAAAAATGGGCTTTAATTGTGAGTTAAATTCATATATGACATAGGAAAGATGGTTTGGCATGCAGGCAACTAAAATACTTACTCTGAAAGGCTTTGACATCTTTATAGAAACCATCACAAAAAGAAAAGATCACTTTTTATCCTGAGTTCTTTAGCTCTGATTTTACCACACTATGGAGTGGACTGATTCTTTTCAAGTCCTCTTCATATCATAGGATTACTGCCATTCCATCCTGCCAACAATAGTTGAATGTGGGATAAATCTTATTCAGAAATGTATGAAGCATAAAAAGCACAAAATGCATATTTTCTCATATTTGAGAGAAAGAACGATTTAAACAATTTGCACAGATATTTCCCTGCTGTTCCAAACTCTGGTGCTAATTTGAGTTTACTGAAACAAAATTCTGATATCTTTGCTTGGATCTCAAGTTTAAGTATATGATGAAAGTGATAGAAGAAACAGAGTGATGTAAAATAAAGATGATATAAGAAAGAATTATATGCATCTCCCAAAGAATCACATAACTAAAAAAAATATGAAATGTTAAATTGCAAGCTTTGCAATTTATTTTTTAGTTATGTGAAATTATGAGTGTAAGTTATGTGAAATTATGAGTGTAAGGAAAAACACTCATAATTACTATGGTTAAAAATATGATATGTAATTCCATGTGGGCAGTTTACATGTGCTTAGTAAACTTTTATTGATATTGCTATATATTTTTAACCTGTAAAGTGATCTCAAAATTTTACCGAGAACTATTTGAAAAAAACCCTAAACTTGAAGAAGATAACAATCAAAAGCAACTTTTAAAGCATCTTAAGAGCATCAAGATTTTATTTATCTGTGTGGATTCTTCCAAAAGTTATTGAAAACAAAAGAAAAAAAACTCTCTAAACCTTTGACAAAACCAAGCATTAGAGGTGATAAAAAGCAAAAATCCCTGAGCTGTTTTGAAGACAACTCTAATCTCTAAACACTCGAAGCAGAACAAATGAACTTCCAGCCTTTCCTTGAAAAGAATGAATGATCAGTGATAAGCAACATTTCACAGAAATACCTGAGTAAGAGAGCAAAGAACACCAGCCTTCAGTAGCCCTCAAACATTCACTGTTCAGCACTTGTCGTCCATTATACCTCATGTTTCACTCCCTCTAGTTACAAACATAATTTAAACTCTTTTCCTTAAAAAAAAAATCAGTCCGGAGTCTAGGAACATACAAGGAGAATGAGTATGGGTTTCTCAAATTAACAAAATAAAAACTTCTCTTTATCCTGCGCAGAGTTGTATATTTTATAAAGACAGGGGAATTAGAATTGGTGGTGTGTACTTTCTGGGTACAGGCTGTCTCTTAAATGTTAATCTGAATTACAGTGTTGATTTAGAAACATGTAAAAAGGTGTAAGGCACGTTTTATGTTGCCAGGCTCATTAAACCTTGTGGATCACAAGGACCAGTCCTGGTCAGTTTGGGGATAAAATTAGGTCAAGGAAAAGAGCTAGACTCTGAGACAAAATGACTGCATGTATTTACATGCTCCTGGAACAGAGGATGCTATTCTAGGAAAGAAGTTGAATATAGATGATATAGAAAACTCAAATGTGCTTGATTGTGATCATTAAAAGTACCATCGGGCTCCTCATGAGAATAAAGGTTTGCCTCCTGGCCTGATTCTAAGGAAGATAATTAAATTCTGCATGCCTAAAATCCCTCTCTGATTCCAGCCTAAAGAAGTCATTTCTTTTTTATTATGTACTGATGTTCTAGGCTCTGAAACACTAGCTGTCTTTTGGCCCAGAGATAACTGCATTTCAGGGGTGGGAAGTATTATACTTCATGTGCTACATAGTAAAATGCTTTCATATGAGAAATTTTATTATAAATTTGCATTATTACTATGGATATTTTATTCTATTTTCTGTAATGGTATAATTGAAAATATTATATATTTACTACGTCTTGAGGAAATAAAAATCAGCTAAAGTAGCAACATGATAAATATTTTATAACTGCCATATATATTTGATATAACTAAATTATATGAAGAACCACATCAAATATGAGTAATTTTCCTAAGAATTTAATATATTAATCTATTACCTTACACTGCTTTTTTCTATAGCACTGTTTCAACTCAGAGATTCTTACCCCTCAAACTTCACTGGTCTAGTATCTGATCTGCAACAGTCTGTACCCATGTTTTCTTCCTGTATTCAAACCAAGACTGATTTAATGAGAGAAACAAGTTTCTCCTCCCAATAGGCCTCTCATTTCTATTTAAACCAGAAACTACTATTCTCAGCGATGTTAAAGCAAATGAGCAGTGAGGCTAAGTGTGAAAAGGCTGTTTCTCTTTTGTTGTTTAAAGCAGTTATTAGTGCCTTGTCTGCCCTCCACCCTCCCATTGCTATATGCAATCATGGAGTTATGAAATCCTTGATATTATGGGAATGCAGCTTATAGTTGTGAACATTGTAGTGCTGCCCAATTAGTTGACCAGCTGCATCTCGTAAGGATGATTGGCAGGTATATGATGATGGGAATAGTGGGAGCTGAGAAGGCCAGCCACGCAAACAGAACAAGCTCTGTCTTTCCCGCTTTCACCTTCCCATCCAAGAGGTGCAATGAGCACACCACTGGCATGTCTGCCTCCTGCTGGAAGGAAATACTTTTTTCCAATTTAGGCTATCAAAAGTGATATGAAGTTTGGTTGTTTATATAGTTGTAATTAAGTGAAAGCTTTGTGATTAAACTTGCTCTCGTCCCCAATAGCATTACCCCCTGCTATTGCAAATCTGATAAAGGCACCATGGCATGAAATTACACTACATTCTTAATTCTGCAAATGTATGTGTTGTCTAGTTTCAATTCCATTTTGCTTTGAATTTCAGTTTCATCTAAATCATAGGTTAAAGGGGACATTCAAAAGCAGATTTATTATATTTCTAAGTTTCCGACAAGGTTAATGAAGTTCAACACTTCAGCTGAATCTGAAAATGAAGGAAAAAGTATGATTATTATAGTTTCATTCTGAAATGGCTGCACAGAGCCAGGCAAAATCATTATAATATCCACATTCTGTGAACAAACACGTGGTAATTATGTGAAATTCCTTCTATTTAAAAAATTTTAGTCTACTTTTTTATTTAGTGCCTACGGTCCAGGGGCAGAGCAGTCTTGAATATAAAATGCCTTCTAAAATAAGATGCATGTTCTCAAAAAATTTATTCAGAATAGCAAATAACTATCCTCTGTTACTTTTCTTAAAATCAGTTTTCTAATGGGGTATCTGGAGAGTTCTAATGTTTTTTTTTCTCTTATGGTAAAAATATATTTGCACTTAATGTAAACATAATTTTTAAAATAATTAGAAAATTCATGTGCATATGTTGTTTCAAAATATGAGTTAGAAATAAGTAAGAGTGGCTTATCCTCAAGTTTTACTTACTTTTTATGGGTGACTTTATAAACAGTGGGATTCAGAAGGATACTCATTGAAACTATAACATCCAGAAACCTAATCTCAGGAGCAAAGAAATCACAGAAGGAATAAACTATTTCACTTGCTCTAGTTATCAGCTGAGTGGATTCTCTAAATATCATGGTTTTGTCAGTAAGGCACAAGCAGATGTTTCTTTCTATCATGAGCTCTGTTCTTGCTCATCTAGGTGTCAATACTAGAATTTTCAACATTAGTCTCTGACAACTATTATAAATGAGCCAGAATTTGGAATCACAGTGATAAAGTTATTTCATAAGTTCTACCTGAGGTGGTGTGCAAATCAACATGCACCCTATTTCATTTTCACTGATATGAGAGAGCAGAATGAGACAGGAATCCAAAAGGCCAACCATATCACTGTTTCTTGCTCTTTAGAATTGTATTGAGTTTTCAAGTAATTTTGGGTGCCCCAGTAAGTTTTTGATTTACGCGATTTATCAGATAAAACATTGGTGGATCAGTTTTGTTTATGTGACCTAGTAGAAATACTCTTTTTGCTGAAACATATTACCATTCTATTTTTCCTAAAACAACTCTAATCTAGCCTAAAATATTTACAAATAATGTGATATGATGTTTGGGATTAGCTTCTAAACAGTACAGGATGGGAGAAGTGGATGGCATATAGATGGGCCAGATCTAGCCATAGATTAATGTTTGTTGGGCACAAGGAAGTTCTTGATACCAACCTGTCCACTTTTACGTATGTTTGAAATTCTCCTTAATAAGCAGAAAAAAAATCATCCACCTTAGGAGTTGCAACCTGGCAGTCTGCAGGCTAGATACAGGCAGCCAACATTTTATTCATGCTGAACTCTAAAACTGAGAAAGTCCACCTTATAATCTGAGTTTCCAGATTTTCTTGAAATGTCAGATGTGGCAACATTGAGACAGCATTCCCTCCCAATAACACTAGTGTAGGGTAGCAGCTGCTTTCTACAAGAAAAGATGTGCATATGCTATAGCCCTGGAACACCCTAATGTGTTATTTCTGGCTGACTTCACTTACTTACTTTCCCTTCTTGACTCTTGCAACCATTTGAAATGTTTAAGTTAGAGAAAGATTTCCCTCTTATCGAAAGATGCTGCTACTAAGAACCATTCAGTTCTTTGTCATGAAGAATATGAGCTCAATGTTGCCATCTTCTGATTTTTCAAGAAAATCTGGAAACAGGTTGTATGAAATTTCCCAGTTTATAAATACTGTCTGGATCAAATATTAGTCACAAAAGTAACCAATAAATCAGAATATTTTCCAATGTTTTTATAGATATGTCCAAACCAATTTAATTGTGTATGAAAAGGCTAAAAATTAAATGTAATGGAGAATGTCAAGAAAACATTTTAGATCCTAAAATACAAAAGAGTAAAACTTCCTCCTTATTATCCAAGATTTGCACTGCATGCATGAGGGCTTTTATATCAGTTATTTACTTATTCAGGATTTGTTATAATTGAAGTATTTTATTCCTGAGCTCAAATGTTAATCTTCCTATGCTTCAGTCAAAATCAAATCAGTTACTTTGATTATGCTGATATAATCACAACCATATACACATAACACACACACACATACACCTTACTGCATATTAAATATATTTTCCATTTCAAGAAAATTGTAAATCAAGCATATAAAAGTGAAAGGAGAAGAAAGAAATACACCAGTGTTGCAGTGAACAGAAGTAAAGGAAGAAAAATGAGTTATGGATGTCATTATATATCATTCATGTTTAAAAGAACTTTTTGTAACATGAATATTCAATTTACAAAGCCTTGTTATAAATCAGCCATCATCGGTGAGAGATTTATCTTGCTTGCCTGTGTAATATCATAACTCAGTGCTTCATGGGAAGAAAACCATAGACTAAATTGCTAAATTCATTAAAAACTTATATATTACTGTCTGAGAAAAGAACAATTGATTGAAAACTGCTAAACCATCTAATACTTGATCCTTTAACATAGGAATACTTTAATGAGCCTTTATTAGAGTAGGTATTTCAGATGCAGTTACAAGGGATAAAATGATGCCATGTCAAGTTAACAGTTTGTTATAGTAAACAGCAAAAGTTTTTTGGGAATTCAACATAAAAATGACTTTTTTTTAAGGGGCACCTTGGTGGTTCAGTCGGTTAAGGAGCAAACTCTTGATTTTGGCTTTGGTCATGATCTTGGGGTCCAGGAATTGGCCCTGCTTCTGGCTCTGTGCTCAACAGGGAGTTAGCTTGAGGATTCTCCCTATGTCCCTCCCCCTACTTGCTCTCTCTTTCTATAAAATGAATAAATCAATCTTTTTAACAAAATGATATTTCTTAGTATTTGATGACAAAGATTTTTTTTTTTTTTTATCATATCCAAGCTGAGGGACTTGTCCCACTCAGGAGACATAGAATACAGAGAGAATTGCAGCACTAGCACTGAAGCCCATTCTTGCAACAGACCCACATTTGGATTGGACCTAATAACAGTATATTTTAAGTTTTTTTTTTTTAAATTTATTTATGATAGTCACACAGAGAGAGAGAGAGAGAGAGAGAGAGAGAGAGAGAGAGAGAGAGGCAGAGACACAGGCAGAGGGAGAAGCAGGCTCCATGCACCGGGAGCCTGACGTGGGGCTCGATCCCAGGTCTCCAGGATCGCGCTCCGGGCCAAAGGCAGGCACTAAACCGCTGCGCCACCCAGGGATCCCTATATTTTAAGTTTTACCGTCTTGTCTCCCGGGTTCAGGAAAACTTATTAATATCTTGAGGTAGGAGGAGAGTAAGAAAGCTTCAAGGTGTATTTCTATGTATTCATTTAGACAAATAAATGGAACGCCAACCATGAAAACCTCCCCTCCTTCCTAGTTTAAATAGTACAAATGGCGTTTATAGGGAGATATGTAACTCCTCTGGAATGGCAAGTCCATCCCTGAATGGATATTTTTTTTGAATGGATATTTTTAACATAGCCATTCACTTCTTCTAGACTATGAAAGAAAATAGTAAACATTTACTTATACTGTGGTATAAATGATTGTTTTATATTTAGTTGGAACTAAATCACCGATATATGTGTGCTATGACTACCTTTGCCTCTACTGAAATTAGTAATTGGGAAGAGGCAACTGGAAATGTACTTCCAGGGTTAAATTAATAAAATACGGCCTTATGATATAGCAGAGATTAGAAGTGGGTCACTTGCTCTTTGGGGTAACAAAGTCAAGGCTGCCTTAGCATATTATACAAATCTGTTAGGTGTATCTTGTAAGAGCAATTGGAAAACAATTCACTTTTCAGCATTATATAAGTTCAAAAATGGATTTTTTCCCCCAGAAGTTCCACCTTCTTTCTTTACTGGCACCAACACTTAACACTTTGAAGATGATATTTTTATCCTCAGAATCATTAAGAAATGAGCTGCTACTCAGATCTTCTTAACAATTCTTTGTGAATGTTCTCATTGAGTTTACCTGTCCATGCTAATGTCAGGTACCTAAAACATTTTCACTGGGTATCAGAGTCACAAGATGTATTCATAGTTTACTACTTAACTAGAGACATAACACATTTAATTCTCCTGACTTTCTCTCCTATCCTCTGAAATAGGTGCAGCAGATTTCAGTGGTCCAAATACAAAGATCATGTAATAGTTTATAGTTCTCATACATTTTCTGTCACTTTATTTTACAGTTTTGCCCCAAACTAATAGTTATATAATTTTTTTGGCCCATCTCTCATGGAAAATACTATTTTGAAGGGATATTGTTGAGATAATTGTATCATTGACAGTAACCTTTCTTGGCAGCCTACAAGCATTGAACTGGGAAGACACTACCCCTGTCTCTTACCAGATTAAAAATGGACCACAAAGTCTACTGTGTCCCTGAGGGTCTTGGACAAGTAATGTTTGGTTATGGGCATTTGGATCACCTATTCCTTCTGTCCTAAAATATCCATCCCATCTATTTGAATGATTCATTAAATTGAAACATCCTTTGATGAACCTGAAATTTTTTTCTTCACAACCGACCCCCTAAACTTTTTACTTTACTGCCCTATGCATTCAAGTTTCTAACCCTCTGCCTGACAACTCGCAAGATTCATTTTTTATAGCAAATTCTTCCCTAGCCTCCCTATATGACATTTCTTCAAATTAAGAAAAATCTTCAAATTAAAGAAATAAAAAGTGTGGGGCTCTTTACAGCCATATAACCTTACATCCCTAGAATCCTCCATAGACCTGAGAAAACTGAGAGTTCAGAGAATTTTTTGAATTAAAATATACAAAAATGCAAATATATTTGTTGATGGGGGTGCTGGACCAGATAATAGGGAAAATGCCTAGAAATATAACTTGTCTACAGGTAAGTACAAAACAAGTTTTTCTTCTTATACTTCTTTACTAGATCATTTTTAAATTAAGTTAAATTAAATTTTTTAAAGATTTTATTTATTTATTCATGAGAGACACACAGAGAGAGGCAGAGACACAGGCAGAGGGAGATGCAGGGAGCCTGACATGGGACTCGATCCAAGGTCTCCAGGATCAGGCCTTGGGCTGAAGGTGGCGTTAAACCGCTGACCTTAGACCAGGGCTACCCTAGACCTTTTTTTTTAAAAAAAAAAAACAACCAAAAAGAACAAAAAACAACTTTTGTTTATTTGAGAGAGAGAATGAGCAAGAGCAGAGGGAGGGGAAGACAGAGAGGGAGAAGGAGACTCCCTGCTGATCAGGGAGTCCAATGTGGGACTTAATTGGGATCACCCCTGAGCTGAAGGTGGGTGTTCAACCAGCTAAGCCACCTAGATACTCTCTTTATTAGAACATTTTTAATATCACCTTTTACTTTGCATCAGGCATTTCTGGTTAGGCATCTGATGGGGTAAAATCAACATTATCAAGACAGAATGACAGTTACTTCATGCTCTCCTTTGAGCACACTGATAGATTGTGAACTACTTACAGGCACACTCAGTGGCTTCCTCATACTCATATCCCATATTTGCGTCATTATATTTTTATCTTCATTACCTTGGACAGTGCTAGGCATTAATTAAATGTGAGCCGAATTGATGGCTATAAGGCTAAATGAATGAATGAACTGCAATCAAATGATGTCAGGTATTCTTTTAAAATTTTTTATTATTTTTTAAGGTTTTATTTAAATTCCAGTTAGTTAGCATGCAGTGTAATATTAGTTTCAGGTGTCAGATGTTCTTAAGAATAGTGGCTGAGCCTGGTATTTTCAAAGGTTATGACGGCTATTAAGACATGGCCAAGTATTGCCATTTCAGTGATTTCCTTTAAAAATAAATACGGTATTTTATGTTTTATATCAAGGATATGTTTCTAATAAACCCACTTTCACTCTCATGCAATCTGATTTATTCCTGAGAATAGAAAACAAGAAACAAAACAAAACAAAACAAAACACAACTGGAGTTTAAGATAGTGAAGAATGCCCAGTAGTGTGTCAGGCATGATCATCTTTTGTCCTGGGCATCTCACTGCAAGCATCAAAAATCCCTGACCAGGGGAGGAATAACTCATACACCCTTACAAACAAGTGACAGAACAGCAGCTCAGAGAGGCAGCCATCAAGAGGAGAGGCAGGAAAGAAAGGAGAGAAGTTAAGTCTTCAACTCTGAGTGCTAGAAATATTCCTGGGTCTCACATTTATATACCATTAGCTAAAAACTTTCCCTATAAGACTCATTAGAGCATTTGGGGTACTATTCTAACAAATATAAAATGATCCTGTTGATGAGTCACATTTTACTCTCTTATTTTTAGCATGAATTTTAAGTCAGTAATGGCATACAGCTCATTTAACTCTGGAATTCTCTTGCTTCTGCTTTACTGTTTTTAGCTTGGTTAACTTTACTCTTTGTTCTGGTTTAATTGTGTTCCCTCTCCTGCCTTGCCCCAACAAAAATATACTGCAGTCCTAATTCCTAGTACCTCAGAATTTGACCAAATTTGGATGTAGGGTCTTTACAAAAGTGGTCAAGTGAAAGTCAAGACCATTAAGGTGGACCTAAATACAGTATGACCAGTGTGTTTATGAAAAGGGGAAATTTGGACACAGACACACACAGAGGAAGACGATGTGAAGAGACATGGAGACGATGGTCATGTGACTGCAGTTATGTATTCATAAGGCAAGGAATGCCAAAGATTGCCTGCAAACAGCAGATGCTAGAAGAGGCGAAGAGGATTCCCATGGCCTTACTGATACCTTGATTTCAGACTTCTAACCTCCAGACTGTGAAACAATAAATTTCTGTTATTTTAATCCATCCAGTTTTTAGTACCTTGTTTTAACAGGAGTAGGAAGCTAATATACTCCTAGTCTCATCTTAAATGCTACTTCCTTTGATTAACCTTCCCTGACACCATTTTCCCCAAGTAATGGGCCTGTATTGTCCTCTAGGGCATGATACTTATATGTGGTGTCCAAGAGACACTTAATAAATATGAATTGAGTGAATGAATAAATGATTAGAAAATTAATATTCGTTAATTCTTGGAGAAGCTGGGAATCCTTGTGCAAAACATTTGTATATTAAGACTAATGCTATCAATCATTTCCAAGAAGTTAAGGACTGTATAGCACATGAAGTTAAGTGTACACTCCATTAAATTAAGCTATCATTTTAATAGTTACTTTTTATACTCTGTATTTTATTTAAAAAGGGAAGTAATTATATCACTATCATTCAGCACTAAGCCTAATTTTAGGTGGAGAGATTTTTTTTCCAGGGCTAGTGTTACAAGGTTTACCTTAATATACTTCAGGGCAATGAATTGCAAAATGTGACAAAGATGTCTCCTGAAAACCAAAACTTTCAAGTAATCTGAAAGAGCTTTCTAAATTATAACCAAATTATACTAAAGACCCAAGTCCCTTTGAGAAAAAATAAGGAATAGTCCCATAACACATCAAAACTTGTGTTTAGTCAACATAGTCCCTATTTTCCTTATGAGGAATTGAGGAAGAGAAAGCTTGAAAGATTTACTTAAGGGACAAGTCAATAGGGGTCTCAGAGCTAAGACATGAGTCCTACAAATTCAAAGCACTTATGTTTTCCATTTCAAGATATTTCCTCTTCAAATAGAATTAGAAAGGAAATCTATTTTTGAAGGATGAAAAACAATCATTAATTCCTAATATGTCTTGACTAAGTCTACTTCTGTCTACCTCTGACTGTCACCATAGTCTAAGATATAATTATTACTCATTTGACTTTCTGTGCTAAGCTTCTTTGTTTTTTTAAAGATTTTATTTATTTATTCGTGAAAGACATGGAGAGAAAAAGGCAGAGACACAGGCAGAGGGAGACGTAGGCTCCATGCAACGGAGCCTGATGTGGGACCTGATCCTGAGACTGCACATCATGCCCTGAGCCAGGGACAGGTGCTCAAACGCTGAGCCACCCAGGTGTCCCTGTGCTAAGCTTCTATCTGGCCTTTCTGCTTCCACTTTGTCCCTACCACAACCACCCTCCACCCAAACCTGCTGAGATTTCACACAGCACATGGTTCTTTCTAAAGTATCAGAAAGGGAGACAGAACATAAAGACTCCTAACTCTGGGAAATGAACTAGGGGTGGTGGAAGGGGAGGTGGGCGGGGGGTGGGGGTGAGTGGGTGATGGGCACTGAGGTGGGCACTTGATGGGATGAGCACTGGGTGTTATTCTATATGTTGGCAAATTGAACACCAATAAAAAATAAATTTATAAAAAACTAAAAAAAAATAAAATCTAATTTGATCATACAAATGTCTTGCTGAAAACCTTTAAAATCCTTCCCATTATTTTTGGAATAACAATCAAAATCCTTAACCTGACTTTAAAAGCCTGAATGATTCCTCCCTCTGCCCATACACAACACTGAAGTAACTGCACAAATCTCCACTGATCCAGTCAGAAGGATCTATAGATTTGTCAAAGTTGTAAGTTCAGTCTTGCTGCCTCAGAGTGTAGATGAATTCCCTTCTATTTGAGATGTTTTTTTTGTTTTTTGTTTTTGTTTTTGTTTTTTTTGTCACCTAATTGCTTCCTGTGACTTCTTCACCTACTTAGCTTCCATTTATTTTTGTGTGGTCCTTTTTTTTAAATTTTTAATTATTTATGATAGTCACAGAGAGAGAGAGAGAGAGAGAGAGGCAGAGACACAGGCAGAGGGAGAAGCAGGCTCCATGCACCGGGAGCCCGACGTGGGATTCGATCCCGAGTCTCCAGGATTATGCCCTGGGCCAAAAGCAGGCGCCAAACCCCTGCGCCACCCAGGGATCCCTGTGTGGTCCTTTTTTAAAATGTTTTTTTTTTTTTTCTCAAACAAGCTTTGCTTGCCCCTTGAAAGCTTTGGTTAGGCTCCCCATATTTTCTTTGAAAGCATTTATCACTCCTGATTATATTTTTTCTGTTATCTCCCTAAGGGTAAGCACCAGGGCTGTTTTGTTCACCGTTACCCCCCCTCGAACCTTGTAAGTACCATATTGGATAGGTATATATTGAATTAACTGGTGTTTTTCATATTAGCATGAGAATTACCAGATACTTGGCTAGTTTTCCCGGCACATGGCCTTGTATCAAATAAGTGATTCTGATGTGCTGTTTAGTTTGTAGAATCACTCAACTAAGCGATGTTTCCAACAGTCCCATGTGAAACTGTGTAAGCCAAATCCAATCTCTTCAAGTATAAAAATTATCCAGAGGTACCTGGGTGGCTCAGGCAAGTAAGCCTCCAACTTGAATTTTGGCTCAGGCCATGATCTCAGGCTCATGGGATCAAGCCTTCTGTTGGACTCCATGCCCAGCTGCAGTCTACTTACCCCCCCACTCATCCTTCCACTCTCTCTCTGTCTCTGTCTCTCTGTGTCAAATAAATAAATAAATAAATAAATAAATAATCTTAAAAAATTTACCCAGGCAGCTTCTATGAATGTATAAAGAATTAATAGTCTAGGTTACATGATGTAAAAATGAATAAGATAGAACGGATTTCCTTAGAGGAAATCACGAAGTAGTATATTAGATTTATAGTGAGACAAATTGCAATACATTGAAATATATTTTTTCATATATATTGAGATGTGACCTTTAGTTTTGATTAGAAAGAAGGAAGTAAAAGACTTTGGAGTGTTAAGATCCCAATTTGAATGAGAAGGGATAAAAGAAGGATATTTCCAGAAGACAAAAGAGTCTATGGGTCTGGAATCATGAAAGAGCACGCTGCCTCAGGCACTAGAGTTAGAATGCATGAGAAGTTAGTTTATAAAGGGCATTGTAAGCCAAACCAAAGAACTTACAGATACAAATTTTAATCAATATAGTAACATTTACAAAGACAAAGGCACTGCCTTTTAGGACCCTGATGAACAAATAGATCTCTTAGCTGATTTCAGGAACTTCATTGTTTTTTCTTGCCAACTCTGAGACAAGTTACCATGTAAATTGAAAGCATTATGTTTGCCAATAAGAACATTGTTTATTACTATATATATGAAACTGAAAAGCTTCAGTCTTCTAAATTCTCTGTGCGAAATGTCATGTTGGAATTTAAATTGATACTTAAAGACGTTTATATAAAAACATGCCTTGTATTCTTCAAAATTATAATTTATTTTATATGAACCGCTATCTAGATGTAGGAAATGCACATTTGGTATCATTGACATAGAAATGTATTGAAATTGTTAATTGGAAAAAATTCTATAAATAACAGAATGGGAATCCTCTAATTCAATAGTTCTCAGCCCTAGCTATACCTTAAAATACCTAGCAGGTGTTTTAATTAATTGATACTAGGCACTCGTATACATTCTCTTTGCTAATTTAGAGTTCTCTTATTAGTTTAAGAGACTAACAATAAATAATAAAATCTGTACTAATTATGATAATCTGCTAACATCGAGGGGGAGAGAAAGATATCAGAAAGGAAATTTATGCTAAGTGTTCTCTGAGAGCTTCTCTAAAAGCACACTCTTTGTTGTACATTCTTAGCCAGCTTCTTTGAGATGACTGGAATAGATGCATAAGGCACCTCCCTCATAATGTTTGAATTTCTAGCTCTTATCTTTTAGAGAGAAATATTTGTGATTTTTTCAAGGATTATAAAGAAATTATTTTGTATAAAGGGAAGTATTTTGTATACTCTATTTTGCTCTAGCCAAAGTATATTGATTGTTGGATTAATCTTTAACATTTTTCTTTTTCTTTATGTTTACTGTGCATAATTTAGTTTTACAATAGGAAAAAAAAAAAAAAGAGGAGTGTTCTCTGAATGAATTTGTTTCTGTGAGTACCAGGAAGTTCAAGCTTGCCACACATTAGTGGCTCTGCCTTGATGTGATATGTGAGCAGATTACTGTGTGCTGGATTAATATTCACCCCTGAAGAACAGAATCTAGAGAAGCTTTCCTATCCAACTGAACTGCATTCTAAAAGCGATCACATCTTACATTTAATCCTTTGAGCTTTATCTCCCTCTAAAATTGCAAGCAGTTTTCCTGCCTCTGACAGTGTGTGGGCATATTAATTAGAACATTTAAAAGCCACAGTTGTAATGACAGACACGTATTTCCAGGCATAGAAAGAAAGCATGGAATGAATCAGGAATTTTAGTTAAATCCTAAGTGATAATAAAGAGCTATACATGTATGTATGTAGAGTATAAATATTATATAAATGATGTACTATTATAAATATATATAATGATATGTACATATTTATGTATACACAGTATGTATTTTTATATACTTCAGCTCTTGAATTTCCTCTTCTGCCTAATGAGAATAAGAACTTTTGTTATACTTAATTCACAGAGTTACAGTAAGAGAATAGTACTGTGTACATATACAGTAATTTTCAATAACACAGTAATGTTAGCCCCAATTCACTTGGCTTCCCCTCATTCAGGAAATATTTCCTGAAGATATACCATATGGGTATATTGTAACAATTAAAATCCTGGTTTGAAGTCAAACCTTGCTACCTCTTTCTAGTTATATGAACTTTTGAAGTTAGTTTTGTCTCTCCAGTACTTGCTTCAGCAGCACATATACTAATTTTGTTTCTTCAATTCTGTTTTTTAATCAGAAAGGTGGAAGGAATAGTAATACATATCTCAAAGAATTATTGGGAGAATTTAATAGAGCAACATGTATTAAAGACTTAGCATTAAATAGTGGGTGGGAATTGAGTAATGACAACATGGGAAAATGTTCAAGACAGGGTTAGCATAGCAGGCCTAATCCTTAGAAGCCTCAGTTTGCAGAACCCTCCGGGGATTTTAAGAAACTTGACTTTGGGGCATTCTGTAGACTGGTCTCTGTACTATCTTATCTAGACTGTTTGTACTGATAATATGATTTATGGTGAACATCCACTTTGCTTCTGTGAATCTTAAGTTTTGTTCACTGTGGCTAGGCACAGTGCCTGTGTGACCCCCAATAAGACCTCAGATGCTGAGTCTTAAAGTGGCTTTCCTGTGCAGAAATAGCAATTCACTGGTGGAGGAAGGGGTGTGTTTCGTGTGGTCTTTGAGGAGCACATAGAAAGTTTGTGATAAGATTCCTCCAGGCTCTGCCAGATGTGTCTTTTCCCCCTTGCTGATCCTGTTGTGTATCCTTTCTCTGTAATACCTGACAACCATGAGTTTAATAGAATCCAAGTCCTCTGAATCCTTCTGACAAATCAACAAATATGCAAATGGATCTGGGAACCACCTAACCCAAGTAGTAACAATGATGGATTTTTTTTTAGAATTATCTCCATTCTTAGAAGTATGACTAATATGTTATTTGGGGGAAAAAAAGAGGAAGAGGTAGGGTTTCTGAAAGCCTGATGCCTGGATTTCTATGGAATCACCCATATAGTAAATAGAAGCTAAACTGTGATTTCTTATGAGAGGTGAAACTTACCAATAGAATTGAAAAATGATAAACCTAATCCCAGGAGAGTTGGCTCACTGGATCCCTAGGTTTCTTTTTGCTATACCAGCTAAGGTGCAAAGGGTAAAACAAGAAAAAAAAAGCAGAAAGGGCCCCCAAATCCCCAAGATTATACTATGTAAGGTGGAAATTTTGGGAATGCCAACAATACCTCTGTATTTACCAGAATTAAATTAGTATTAATCTGGACTAGAATTGTGAGGAAATAAATACATATTATAATCTCCACAGCAGCCAGTAAGACAATAACTTTAAAAAATGGGCAAAAATCAACAACGGAATTAAAATAATATAGTAGATATCTGCCAAATAAAAAATAGCCTATTCTCTGGGAGCTATGACTGAATGTAATTGTTCTTCTAAGCTTTTTAAACTATGAAAATATTAATGTAAAGCTGAATTATATAAATAAAGACAATTTAAATCAAAATTCAAGTATAATAGATATAGACAATATAAAAACTTCAGCAGTTTTTCAACATTCATCACATTCAGATAAGATATAAACTTAAACCTATTCATATCATATATATGAATTAAGAATATTGAAATATCTATTCAAAAAATAAAACTGTGATTTTATAACTAGAACAGACCTTAACAACAAGTTCTTTACTTGCAGCTAAGGACTTTCAAGTCAAATACTATTAAAGCATTTGTAACTTGCTAAAATCAAAATATCCCATTCTGCTGCATTTTCCAGAAAAATATGCACTTCTTTTTTCACAATAGACAAATACTTTAAAACATGTGTATATCTAACCTATTTTTAAATATTTTTAATATTTTATAAGGTTAATATTTTAGTATTAAAATCCTCCTTAACCTTCGGCTCTTTAACAAATTATTAATCATATGCAAGCAATCCCTGACTAAAAATCTGCTTTCAAATAATCCAAAGAAACTTTCCATGTTTAAAATAATGAAATCTTATGTACTGACTTTATAAAGTTCGTATTTTATGAATTAGACTGAAATAATCTGTATTTAAAACTAAGAAAATGCTACATACTGGCTGCAACTCTTTAATAACTAACATTAATGTAGGACTCATCAAATTACCTCCAACAACTTATAGCATTTTTCACCTTTAAGACTTTTTAAGAACATTAATTAAAGTATAAATTGCCCTTTTGAGCTATAACTATATGAACATTCATGATTTGAACTCCATAAAGCAGGATAATTTGGGATTGGTGTGAGAAGAGTGGTATGCATGAAGATATACTCTGGCTCAGACTCATAATGAAACACCATTCAGAATGTGACAATTTCTTCCCTTACAAATCATGCAATTTCCAGTGTCATCCTTCAGGTGGATGACACTGCTCAGTTGGATTATCACTCATGCAGCTTTCTGCCAAAAAAAAAGATTGGTTCTTGAGAGTTGTAAAGTTCAAGAACAAAATATAAAGGAGGAAAAGAGGAGAAAGAAAAAATTTTAGAGTGTTTGTGAAGCCCTCTTTAGTCAGTTTGGATGTAATTAGAGTGAGAACCATATATTCCGTTGTGACTCAAGATGGAAGATAAGTTGGCGGTCACTAGAAAATGTATGCATGGGTAGTGTGGAGTGCTTCTCATTCATGCTATGATTATTAGTTTTTTTTATCTTGTCTTAAGGGTTTTTTTAAACAGTAGACAGAGATTATTGTACTATATTTGTGACAAATAAGTTAAAATCCATGTTTGAAATCTTTAGAATCTGGTAAGACTTCAAAATACCAAATAGATTAAGTGTATAAAGCCATGCACAGAGAAAAATTTGTAGCTTTTAAATGCTTAAAATTTATTTAATTTTTTTATAGAGGAGAGGGAAAGAGAGAGAGGGAGAGAAGGCATGTGCAGAGGGAGATGCAGAAGGAGAGACAGAGAGAGAGAGAGAGAGAGTGAGTCACAAGCAGACTCTACCCTGAGCACGGAGTCTGATGCGGGGCTCCATTCCACAACCCTGAGATCACAACTCTAAGCTAAAACCAAGAGTCAGGTGCTTAACAGATAGTACAACCCAGGTGCTATTAAATATTTACATTAAAAAAAGAAATTATTTAATTATCTTAAATCAATAACTTAAAATTCTCTATTTAGAAATAAAAACAAAAGGAAAATTCACCCTAGAGCATACAGAAGAATTAAACATAAAAGTGGAAATCAAGGGAAAAAAGAAAAAGAAAAATCAATGAAACCAATATTTGGTTGTCTCATAATTCAACAGAATTTGTATTGTGCAAGAGAGAAGACATATCACAATCAGGAACAGAAGAGTCAAGTTCCCATCATTTTTAAGAGCTTTGTATTTCAAAAGGTAGGCTCAATCAACCCCAAAACGTATATGCCAGTGAAATAGAGATAAATTAGACAGAAATGAAATGTAGGCTATTTAGATCAATACCAGACACTTGTGAGCACTATTTTTCCCTCACTGGCGAAACAGTGCTGTGGTTTATAGCAGGGACTGATAGCCAGTCAGAGGATAATTATTAGTGCATTTAGTATATACCAATAATTTTGTAATGATTATATTCTATGCATTTTGGGTGTATTTTTGGGCACATTTCTTGTTTTCAATAAGGAATTGTTGAAAAAAGGTATAAAAACATGATTCAGTTAGCCAAACAATTTAATCTATATACTGCTGATATTCCTATTGATATTGGCATTACGTTGTTATGTACATAATGAGGAAAGAAGCTCAATTTAAAATTAAGTTGTAAAGAATATTAAATCATGACCTCTTTAGGTTACCCAGAAAGGGTTTCCAGATTAGAATGATAAACTATGATAAGTAATTTAAAACAACTTTTATATTCAAGAAGGGAAAACTTTAGAAAGTGTTAATACAAAGTATTTTAATTTCTAGGCTCAGATCCGGGTCCTCCTGAGGGTCTGGGCTCCTCTTCAAAATCTGTGCAGTAACCAAAGGATAAAAAGATAAGGATAAAATTAAAGATTTACTAAGTTATTGGAAAACCAAGAGCTTTCTAAAATTTTGTATTCAGATGTATTTGTTTCCCTCTGTAATGTGTTACTGTGTGAGTATAATAATGGTAACACCCTCTGTTATACACTGGATAAATGGAAGGACATCGTTGAGAAAAGAAGAGGTGAAATCACAGCTACACTATTTGAATTTTACACCCTGGATCATGATTGGCTCAAAATCCAAAGGTCTTATCAGCCACAGAGAACTTCCAAATTCTTTTTTTTTAAGATTTTATTTATTTATTCATGAGAAACGCAGAGAGAGAGAGAGAGGGAGAGAGAGAGACAGAGACACAGGCAGAGGGAGAAGCAGGCTCCATGCAGAGAGCCCATCGTTGGACTCGATCTGGGCCTCCAGGATCACACCCAAATGTAAAGACACCCCTGATTTAATTAATTGAAAGTACACTTGATGCTAGAGAGAAGACAAGGATAGTCCAGGGCTTGATGAAGATTGTGAACAACTCAAACACAGGCTTAATATTATGTTGACTTTTGTAAATTAGCATTCAAATATTGCTTGACTGAATGAGTAAATACATGAATGTATAAATGAATAAATTAAAGAGAAGGATCATATTTTAGGGAACATGATTTTATTTTCTCTTGATTTATAGTCACATGGTTTTTAACAGAATTTTAAAATTTATTTACCTTTAATTTTGTCTCATAGTTTCAAGTGATCTTCATATCGCTTTAAATACATATATTTATTTAATGTATTTATTTAAATACATATATTTCTGACAAGAATGTCTCATAATTATTTTTCTATACATGCATTTGACCATTTTTATTACACTAGATATCCAGATGAAAATGAAAAATTATTTTTGAATGTTTGAAAGTTACCAAATACAAGCATCTGCTTAGACTGTTCAAGAGTATTAAAATTTGGGACTTAATCCTTGGCTCAGATTTCTGTATTTAATATCTTTGACTCAGTCAACTGAACAAATTCTTGCTGTACTTGTGGTTAACTTTCTTAGGTTAGCTGGGAGCACATTTTTGCATTGATATGGTCTTTTATACTTGGCAACTTCCAAATATCACAAAGTTGGTTGCTATTGATAAGGAAAAAAGAAACTAATCATTTAAAATACCCATTTATGTGATTCATTATGATGCTAAATGGAGAATTTTGTGGCACTATAGTTATGGTTAATAGACCTGAGTATTCCTTATTCCTGGTTCCTAATATAAATCTGCAAGTCAGATCTATAGTAATTAAATGTAATTTAACCAAATTCAGAAATCAAAAAGTTCTAAGACCAATTTTTTTTTAAAAAACAATCATATCAAATGTGACCTCCACTGCTATGTGGCTATTAGTTTGAGCAGTTGAGTTTGAGCAAATGTTGTGTTCAATTATGGGACACTGTACCCAAATCCATGGAGTGTGTTTTATAATATATGCATATTTAATGTGTCACCTTCATAAAATTATAAAACATACTCAAAATTCTAAAATATAACTAGTATCAAGAGTTTTGGCTAAGTCATAATAAAACTATGGGCCATATAATAGCTCCTATTTTGTTTGCTGATGTCTAAGTAAAGACCCTTTTTGATGAACCTGGAGGTTTACTACAGCTTTGGATTCCTGGGATCATTATGATTGAATTTTTCCATCAGATCTGATGTTTTAGGATTATATACACAAGGGCTTGAAATATATGGATAGAGACAAGATTTACTGGAAATTGTAGTTTTTATTTCTCTAAAGGCCCACGGGGAGAATCTGCAGCCAAGATCAACTTTCCAGGAGACTGGATAGTGTGTGGAACATGGAGAAACTCCCTTTGCTTACAAGCCTGATCTCAACTTCACCCCAGGTCATCATCATATTTAAGTTCCAATTTATCTAAGACACCCAGCATCTTTATGCATACATGTTCTTCACACTCAGATACCTTGGTGTCTAAACCTTTCTCTGTTTAATTCATATGGATTAGGCATTTCTAACACTGGTATTGTAAGAAGATAGAATGGGAGGAAGAAAGAGTCCCTGTCACTGGGGCTCAAATTCTAAGCAATTACATATTCAGCTGCAGAGATCTGACTCAGTTTCATTTTAGAAACTAGAAAAAGGAGCAGCTGGATCCTTTTATCTGCTTCAGAATGCTCATAGAAGCCCTGACTATCACATTGGA
Source organism: Vulpes vulpes (assembly GCF_048418805.1). Classification (NCBI taxonomy): domain Eukaryota; kingdom Metazoa; phylum Chordata; class Mammalia; order Carnivora; family Canidae; genus Vulpes; species Vulpes vulpes. The sequence goes on from NC_132780.1 coordinate 61,561,657, forward strand.
TCAGTTGATCACATGTAGATATATTTTTACTTCCTTGTTCTGTTTTTGCTTTATCAATACTGTCCAATTTAGAAATCTGGAGGGAACCAAGGATATAAAAAAACCCATGCCAGTGACAACATGTGCTCATAGCTAAGCATCTAGTCACAAAAAGGACAGCAAGAATTTCTTATTCAGTTGACATAGTCAAAGATACTAGATAGTAGGTAGCCACATGCTTCTTTTTCCACTATGTGTTTTCTCCCAGTAAAACCTGTATAGTCACAGAGTATATACCATCTTTATTTAGCTCCTTTTGTATTCTTCCATAAGTCATAATTTAGTTAATAAGTGTATAATTAATAAATGAATCTATGTAACTATATATATAAATTTTATTAATAAAACTATCATTTATCATTATATTTTAAAATAAGTGCTTTCAAAGAGACCAAGTTTGGGATTAATTCTGCTCCTATCTAAAACTTGTTTTTTCTTTATTAAAGAAATGTGTACAGCATTTTTTTGTAAACTATAAAGCTCTAGTACAATACAATTACACTTACTTTTGTAATAGTATTACCAATTTTATTTATTTATTTATTTATTTATTTTTAATTTTTTTTTTAATTTTTATTTATTTATGATAGTCACAGAGAGAGAGAGAGAGAGGCAGAGACATAGGCAGAGGGAGAAGCAGGCTCCATGCACCGGGAGCCTGACGTGGGATTCGATCCCGGGTCTCCAGGATCGCGCCCTGGGCCAAAGGCAAGCGCCAAACCACTGCGCCACCCAGGGATCCCAGTATTACCAATTTTAATCACTGATGTTGTGATTCACTCATTAATTTTGGTAAAAAAATTAACTTTTCAAGTGAAAATTTGTCCACATTAAGAATATGCCTAAGAAGACTTAAGACATTTCCAAATTGATCAATACCAATACTTCTATAGCAATTCTGCGAATGTTCTCCTTATAAACTATCTAAATCCAATAATAGATAATTCTTCATTATTGCTTTTGCTTTGAGAACTGTTGCCACAAAAGACAGAACCAGGAACCTACCTACTACCTTTACAACAAAAAAACATAAGGTCCTCACTTTTCATTTATTGCAGTCTCCTGCCAGAAACTGGGGGAACAGCCTTGCTATTAGGCCAAGGTCTGGACTTTACTATCCAACCTCTTCCTTTCTTGCATTTATCTCTGCCAGTCTTAGAAGGTTTGTCAAACTTCATTTTCTCATATAATATGAAGCCCATACTTGATTACATTTTATCATCTAACTCTCTACACCAAGTATATTTGAATCTTAGATCTAATTCAGATGTAAGTCCGAAAGCACTCACATACATTGATATAAGAAACATAAATCCTGTCTACAATGACATCTTGATGTGACTTTAAGGCATTATATTGAGCCTATATGTCAAAATTATAACAATTCCCATGCCAGTCACTGCTCAAAAGGTTTTACACATAAATTACATTAGACATTACCATATTTAATATCCACAACACTTTATGAAATATAATAATATAACCAGATGAGAAAACTAAATAACAAAATTTAACTCACTCAACTCATACCTAATTGTCACAGTCAAGACTTAAAACAGCATTCTAGTTCTAGAATGTGCACTTTTTGTCATTGCATTATACAAACTTAAAATATATATAAATTTTTATTACAACAAAAAATAAAACGAAAAATGTAGTAGCCATTTTATTGCTCAAAAATAATGTCAGCATTATATCTTCCAGAAAACATGATAGGATTGTGTTTTTCTGGGTCCTTTCTAAGTATTTGGTGCTTCCATGCAGTCCAGGTAAATAAGTTCTGTGTTTCACTTCCAGGACTGATATTTAATTGTGTTTGTGAGGGGATCCCTGGGTGGCTCAGCGGTTTAACGCCAGCCTTTGGCCCAGGGCCTGCTCCTGGAGTCCCAGAATCGAGGCCCGCGTGAGGCTCCCGGCATGGAGCCTGTTTCTCCCTCCTCCTGTATCTCTGCCTCTCTCTCTATGTCTATCATGAATAAATAAATAAATAAATAAATAAATAAATAAATAAATAAATAAAAATTGTGTTTGTGAGACTCTGACACAGAATGTGAAACACTCAATATGGTGGATTCTCCATCTGTCTATATTTCTTAGTAACTACAATAAGTAGATGTTTCTGTCAATCTGTGAAGAAATATAGTTAAACAAAAATCAAAACTATTGTTTTAAGCCATACAAACTCAGGAATTACTTGTTAACAACAGTAAAATCTTAATATATTACATCTTTCTGATATGAGTATAACAAAAAGTATAAACAAAACTTGCTAAACAAAAATGCCAATCATTCTAGAACTTTTGTCAGAATTAAAAATTGACAGATATTTTATTATACATAATTTTATATTTATTTCATTACTTCATGTACCTTAGTACCTTGCTAGGAAATGATTTCTTGCTTTCATCACCAATGTTGAATAAAAATTAAATTTATAATGACAAAAATGAGAATATGGAATCAGTAAATGGTTTATTGTAAGAAGACTGTCTCACTTAAAACACAATAAAATTTTTTACTTTAATGATATAACTTAATCCACAACAAATATGGGTTAGGCACCTAATATAGGCTGATTATTGCTGATGAAAGAGTTAGAAAAGATTAAAAAATAATTTTTAGATACCCATAAGATTATCTAAGCATATTTTATAAGCAAATGTTAAATATGATGCATCTAAGATAAAAACAGTTTCTGGAGCAAAAAAAATTATTAATAATTCCATATTGTCTTTTGAAATCTTCTATTATCTACTGGTTTTAAAGAATTTTAAAATGCAATATCTATTTGTTTAATTTGAAAATGTTAGGTTTAGAGAAATAGGACACTGGAATAGGAAGACTCTAGGCTCATTTTGTCCTACAAATACAACTAGACAACTACCAAATCATCCTAAATACACTAGAAATCAACAAAATGAGAAGACAGAGGAATTTATCCAAAAAGAAAGAACAATATAAGGGCATGGCCAGAGATCTAAGTGAAACAGATATAAATAACATGCCTGATGGAGAATTTAAAGCAATAATCAAAAGAATACTCACTGGGCTTGAGAAAAGAATTAAAGACATCAATGAGACCCTTACCCTAGAGACAAAAGAGTTAAAAAAAAGAATGAATGCAAAAAGATGAAGAATACAATAAACAGGATTATAAACATACTTGGTGCAATGAACAGCAGGCTGGAAAGAGCTGAGAAACAAATTAGTGACCTAGAAAATAAAGTAATGGAAAGCAAGGTAGCTAAAGAGATAGAGAGAAAGAAAAATTATGCCAAACGAGAATAGATTTAGGAAACTCAGTGACTCCATCAAATGTAATAACTTTCTTATTATAGGAGTCCAAGAAATAGAAGAGAAAGAAAAGAGAACAGAAATTTGAAAAAATAGTAGCTGAAAACTTCACTAATTTGGGTAAGGAAACAGATCCAGGAGGGACAGAGAATTCCATCAAAGTCAACAAAAGAAGCCAACACCTACACATACTGTAATTAAGTTTATGAAATATAGTGATAAAGAAAAAAAAAAGCAACAAGACAAAAGACGTCATTAAATTACAAGGGAAATACCCATAAAGCTGGCAGGAGATTTTTCAACAGAGACTTGGCAAGCCAGGAGGGAGTAGCATTATATATTCAAAGTGCTGAATTGGAAAAGTCAACATCCAAGAATGCTCTGTCTACCAAGACTCATTCAGAATAGAAGTAGAGATAGTTTCCCAGAGAAGCAAGAACTAAAGGAGTCCATGACCACTAATCCAGCCCTTCAAGAAATATTAAAGGGAATCTTTGAGTGGAAAGGACAGACCAAAACTAAAAATGTAAAAGCGAGAAATACAGAGGCAGTAAAAATGAATATTTCTGTAAAAAATAAGCCAAGTAGCTCACACACACATAAAATATAATAACACATTTCTACCCCATGGGGAGGAGAGGAGAAAAGAATGGGTTCAAACTTAAACAACCATCAAGTTAATATAGATTGCTTTTTGCAGAACAGGTTATTTACAAACCTAATGGTAACCATGTATTAAAAACCACTAATAAACATGCAAAAAATAGAGAAAAAGAAATCCAACCATATAACTTAGAGAAAATCAGCAAAACATGAATGAAAGAGAGAAAAAAAATCAGAAAAATTTCCAGAAACAACCACAGAACAAGTAATAAAATGGCAATAAATACATATCTATCAATAATTAATATAAATGGACTGAATACTCCAATCAAAAAAACATTGAATGTCAGAAAGGATAAAAAATAATAACCATCTATATACTGCCTATAAGAGACTCATTTTAGACCTAAACACCTTCAGATTGAAAATGAAGGATTAGAGAAGCATTTATTATGCGAACGGATGTCAAAAAAAGACAAAGCAGCAATACCTATATCAGACAAACTGACTTTAAAACAAAGACTAACAAGAGACAAAGAAAGTCACTATATAATAATAAAAGTGACAATCCAACTAGAAGATACAACAGATGTAAATCTTTATGCACCCAGCATGGGAGCTCCCAAATATATAAAACAGTAGCAAACATAAAGGAACGCATTATTATCTATGATATAGAAGAGGACTTTAACACCCCACTAACATCACTGGAAAGATCAACTAAACAGAAAATCAAGAAGGAAACAATGGCTTTGAAAGACACTGGACCAGATAGACATAACCAATATATTCAGAAAATTCCAACCTAAAACAGCAGAATACACATTCTTTCCTAGTGCACATGGGACATTCTCCAGAATAGATCACAGATTGGGCCACAAAAGGCCTCAAGAAATATAAGACTGAATCACACTATGCACCTTTTCTAACTACGGTGTTTTGAGACTAAAAGTCAACCACAAGAAAAATCCTGGAAAGATCACAAATACATGGAGGTCAAATAACTTGCTACTAAACTATGAATGGGTCAACCCAGAAATAAGAGAAGAAGTAAAAAATATGTGGATAAAAATGAAAACATAATAATCTAGAACCTTTGAGATGCACTATAGTGGTCATAAGAGGAAAGTATATAGCAATACATGCCTACCTCTAGAAGCAAGAAAAATCTCAAATAACCTAATCTTACACCTAAAGGGGTTAGAAAAATAACAAAAAATAAAATGTAAAACCAGCAGAAGAAAGGAAAAAAAAATTAAAGCAGAAATAAATGATATAGAAACAACCAAAAAAATCAATAAAATCTGGAGTCAGTTATTTGAAAAAAGTAATAAAATTGACAAATCTCTAAACAGACTTACCAAAAAGAAAAGAGAAAGGATCTAAATAAGGAAAGTCACAATGAGAGAAGAGAAAAAACAACCAACACCACAGAAATACAAACAATTATGAGAGAATATCACAAAAAACTATATGCCAACAAATTGGACAAGCTAGAAAAAATGGATACATTCCCACAAACATATAAATAGCCCAAACTGAAACAAGAGGAAATACAAAGCTTGACCAGACTGATAACCAGCAAAGAAATAGAATCAGTAATCATAAAAATTCCCAATAGGGGATGCCTGGGTGGCTCAGCAGTTTAGTACCTGCCTTTGGCCCAGGGCATGATCCTGGAGTCCCGGGATCGAGTCCCACATTGGGCTCCCTGCATGGAGCCTGCTTCTCCCTCTGCCTGTGTCTCTGCCTTTCTCTCTCTCTCTCTCTCTGTGTGTCTCTCATGAATAAATAAATAAAAATTTTACAAAAGAAAAAATTCCCAATAAAGTCCAGGACCACATGGCTTCATAGGCAAATTCTACCAAATATATATTATATTTTAATTATATTATAAAATATTATATAATATATTATATTAATAATTAATATAATTACATATAATATAATTATATATTATATAAATATATATTTATTTATCTTTAAAGATTATTTATTCATTAGACACAGAGAAAGAGGCAGAGGGAGGAGTAGCAGGCTCCATGCAGAGAGCCTGATCTGGGACTCAATCCCAGGACTCCAGGATCACACCCTGAGCCAAAGGCAGATGCTCAGCCACTGAGCCACACAGGCATCTCTACCAAACATTTAAAGAAAAGTTAATACCTATTCCTCTCAAACTATTCCAAAACATAGAAAAGACAGGAAAACTTCCAAATTCATTCTATGAGGTCAGCATTACCCTGAACCAAAACCAGATAAAGACACCATAAAAAAAAAAGAGAGAGAGAGAGAGAACCACAGGCCAATATCTCTGATGAACACAGATACAAAAATCTTTAACAGAATACTAGCAAACCAAATCCATCAATACATTAAGAAGATTATTCACCACTATTAAGTAGGATTTATTCCTGGGTTGCAAGGGTCATTTAATATTCACAAACCAATTAAATCGATCAAATGCAACATTATTACATTAATAAAAGAAAGGATAAGAACTTTATGATCAGTTAATAGATGCAGAAAAGCACTGACAACATACAACATCCATTCATGATAAAAACCTCAACAAAGTAGTTTTAGAGGAAACAATCCTCAACATAATAAAGGCCATATATGAAACACCTACACCTAACATCATCCTCAATGGGGAAAATCAGTTTCCCCTAAGGTCAGGAATGAGACAAGGATATCCATTCTCACTACTGTTATTCAACATAGTGATGGAAATCTTAGCCACAGTCATCAGACCACAAATAGAAATAAAAGGTATCTAAATATGCAAGGAAGAAAACTTTCACAATTTGCAGATGATATGATACTATATATAGAAAACCCAAAACATCCTACCAAAAAGTGCTGGAACTGATAAATGAATTCAGTAAAGTTGCAGGATACAAAATCAACACACAGAAATCTATTGCCTTTCTATACATCAATAATAAAGCATCAGAAAGAGAAATTAAGGAATCAATCCTATTTATGACTGTACCAAAAACAATAAGCTACCTAGGAGTAAACCTACCCAAAGAGGTGAAAATTGTATTCTGAAAACTATAAAACACTGATGAAAGAAACTGAAGGTGACACAAACAAATGGAAAGCCATTCCATGCTCATGGTTTGGAAGAACAAATATTGTTAAAATGTCCATACAACCCAAAGCAAACTACACATTTAATGCAATCCCTATCGAAAAAACCAACCACAGTTTTCACAGAGCTAGAATCATCCCCAAATTTGCATGGAAATGCAAAAGACCCCAAATAGCCAAAGAACCTTGAAGAAGAAAAGAAAAGTTGCTGGAATCACAATTTCAGACATCAAGCTATATTACAAAGCTGCAGTGATCAAAGTACTATGGTACTGGAACAAAAATAGACACTTAGATCGATAGAACAGAATAGAAAACCCAAAAATGAACCTACAATTATGTGGTCGATTAATCTTCAACAAAGCAGGAAAGAGTAACCAATTGGGGGGAAGAAGACAGTCTTCAACATCTGGTGTTGGGAAAACTGAACAGCGAAATGCAAAAGAATAAACCTGGACCACTTTCTTATGCTATACACAAAAATAAACTCAAAATGGATTTTAAAAAACCTAAATGTGAGACTGAAACTATAAAACTCCTTGAAGAGAATACAGGCAGTAACTTATTTTACATCAACTGTAGCAACTTCTTAGTAGACATGTCTCCAGAGGCAAGGGAAACAAAAGCAGAAATAAACTATTGGGACTACATCAAAATAAAAAGCTTCTGCATAACAAAGAAAACAATCAATAAAACTAAAAGGCAACCTATGGAATGGGAGAAAATATTTGCAAATGACATATCCAATAAAGAGTAGCATCCAAAATATATAACTTTAAAAACTCAATGCCCTAAAAGTGAATAATCCAATTAAAAAATAGAAGATATGAATGGATATTTTTCCAAAGAAAGTATACAGATGGCCAACAGACACATGAAAAGACGCTCAACATCACTGATCATCAGGAAATGCAAATTAGTACTACAATGAAGTATCTCCTCACACATGTCAGAATGGCTAAAATTAACAACACAAAAAACAACAGGTGTTGGCAAGAACATGGAGAAGAGGGGAACCCTCTTGCACTTTTGGTGGGAATGCAAATTGGTGCAGCCACTCTGGACAACAGTATGGAGGTTCCTCAAAAAGTTGAAACTAGAGCTACCCTATGATCCAGCAATTGCACTAGTAGGTATTCAGCCTAGGAATACAAAAACACTAATTCAAAGGAATACTTGAACCCGGCTATTTATAGAAGTGTTATCTATGGAAATAGCCATATTATGGAAACAGCCCAAGTGTCCGTCAATTAATGAATGAATAAAGAAGAAGTGATATGCACACAATGGAATTTTACTCAGCCATAGAAAAGAATGAAATATTGCCATTTGCAATGACATGGATGGAGCTATAGAGTATTATGCTAAGTGAAATAAGTCAGTCAGTGAAAGACAATTACCATATGATTTTTACTCATGTGAAATTTATGAAACAAAACCAATGAGCAAAGGGGATAAAAAGAGAGGCAAGCCAAGAAACAGACTCTTAAGGATAGAAGACAAACTGATGGTTACCAGAGGGGAGGAATATGGGGGGCATGGGTTAAATAGATGATGGGGATTAAAGAGTGCACTTGTGATGAGTACCCGGTGTCGTATGGAAGTGCTGAATCATTCTATTTTATACCCCAAACTAATATTACACTCTATGTTAACTAACTGGAATTTACATTAAAAACTTTAAAAATAATGTTAACTTTATATAAAGTGATAGAACAGATAATTTTTCCATAATGACACAAGAGGTCTGTAATCCACAAATGTCCATATTGTATCCTTAAGGATGAATAATTAGAAATATGTCAACATTCCTTTGACTACTGAAACACTTATTTCATGGGAAAATATTTATGTAGAGTTTTAAAAAATATTGTTGAAAGAGTATACATTTCCTCATGACATAGTTTATGTAGTCATAATTCTCACCTTTTGAGGATATCCATTAGCTAATAGTTTTTATGGACAGGGATCAATCAAGTCACTGAAAAATTCTGGCCAAATAAAATAATAAATTTAGTTTTCCAAGAGAAAACTAAGCTTGTTGGCAAATAAACACATTTATCAGGCTTTCCAATCTCACAGGGAAAACAATGACTGTTTGTTGTGCAAATAAGAACACCCCTCCATGGGGCACCAGGGTGGCTCAGTGGGTTAAGCACCTGCCTTCAGCTCAGGTCATGATCCAGGGTCCTGGGATTGAGCCCCGCATCAGGCTTTCTGCTCCTTCGGGAGACTGCTTCTCCTTCTTCCTCTGCCCCTGCTCAGGCTGTTTCTCTCTCAATTAAATAAATAAAATCTTAAAAAAAAATACCCTTCCAATTGACCCACAGCTCTTTGTCATTTACAAGCAAGAGTTTTATGGGTTGCTATCAAAGCTAGTTAAATTATTTTATAACACTTACTTATAGACAATGTCATCTATTCTACTTTTTTCCATTTTTGAAGAGAAATATGTGGTAACAAGATTAAAGTTGATAAAACCAGAATTAGTAGAATTAAAGAGAAGATCGATTTGAAGAGAGTTATAGAAATGTGAACGTTGAGCATCTCTTATTAGTGGAAATTAGTCATATAATTGTATTTATTATTAGATACTCATACAATGGAAAGAAAAGTAAAAACATATTTATGAATAACTTAAAAACAAAGTTTGAGAAAAATGAACTATCTTCCCAAGACCTCTTTTTTGACAATGTTTAATTTAATTTGTTTGTGTGCGTGTGTATTAATAATAAAAAGAAAGCTTCATTTCTTTTATTGTTTCTTGTCCTCTGATAATTTGTTTTTGTACATAGGCATTGTAGATTAAAAAATAAATAAATAAATAAAAGTGGGAGGGAGACAGAGAATTGTGTTAAAAGGTAAACTGATGTACATTACAATTTTTGAGAGTTTATCTGAGTATATACAATCTGAACCAGGCTGCACCAAACTCAAAGTGGTTCAGAGTACCCTACTGCCAGGAGCCAGGGACAAGGTTTTTATAAAGAATACACTGAAGCAAAGTAAACCAATTCTTTAATTGGTTGTAGCTTAGCACTTACCTTATTTGGGAAAGCATACTTGGTTGTTTGTGATCAGTTGTTCATAAATTTCACTTTCTCAAATTTTAGTGCATTGACTCTAGAGTAAATTTTGATTTGCTTAGGTCGCCTACCAAGATATTGGAGCCACCAGTCTAATGGGTTCCTTGTTTAAATACTTTAACAATTGATATTTGAATTATAAACACAGGTAGTTTAAAGAATAGGAGGGAAACAAATCAGGAGGAAAAAAAAATCATTCAACTATCAGTTCTTCCCCAGTCCTGAGGAAATTTTATTTCAAATATTCCTACTTGTATAATCAATGTGTTCATCCGTTTTACTTGGATTTTCACCTATGTCAAAACAATATCGTGGGCATATTTATGTATTAAATATTATAAAATAAAAATTTACAGGGGCATCTGGGTGGCTAAGTGTCTGCCTTTGGCTCATGATTCTGGGTCCTAGGATTTGGCCCCACATCAGGCTTCCTTCTCAGCAGGGAGTCGGCTTCTCTATCTCTCTCTGCCTCTCCCCACCACTCAGTCTCTCTCAAATAAATAAAATCTTTTTAAAAATAATAAAAATAGATATAGATATAGATCCAACAGCCAGAATATGCTGCCTCCCAACTATGTTAGCTCATTTAGGGAATAAAGGGAATGATGCATACTCTCTACTCTAGAAGAGCTTCAGTAGTTTTGGACAGATGAAACATCCTAGATATTACCCAACCGAGGACTAAAATGGGTTGCTCCCTGAATATAATGTCAAGAACACAGCATATTCTCTTAGAAGGCTGGTCTCTTGGGTCATTCTGACACTGTTTCAATCTAATATTCAAACAGTATAGTATATTGATTAAAAGAATTGGCTTTAGGGTCACCCAGACTTGAATTTAAGAACCAACAATACCACTTCCAGGATATATAAAATTGGACAAGTTACTTAGCATCTTTAAATGTAAATTACCTCATCATATAGAATGTAAATAATGATAGTATTCACTTCATTGAAGTTTTGCAAAATAAAATATAATAATTATAAAATGTTCAGCTCAGAGCCTCATGCACTGTATTCAAATAACTATTAATTTTTGTTGTCATAATTAATAAAGGATGGGCCTTTACTGCCAGAATTGATCCTATTCCATATGAGCTTGCCCTTTATGGGGAGCTTGCCCTTTATGGGGAGTTTATGGGGAGAAGTAGATATATGTATATTGGATCACCAGAAACTGCATAATGGTTTAGACATCTATGCTTAACTCAGCAATGGCTCTACAAGGAACAATTAATTGTCTATTTTCAGTTTTCTTCTCCCAGAGGTATGTTGTCACACTGGCTAATGGTGGTCAACTCATCAGGTATATAATACCTAGAAATCTTATATTTCCTGTTATTTGTTTCCTTTTTTTCCTACCTTCTACAATAAGGGCTTATTTCTAATAAGAAATGAATTGGTTTGAGATAGTCAGTCCTGTTTATTCTACTTGTGTTAGCTCATGTTAAATTCTTCATAGCTTTCTATCCAGTATTTCTGTGGCATCTAAACCATGGGCCAATTATTTTATGAAGCAATTTCTAATAGATACTTATTTACACTAGATTTTCTTTGTATCATCAGTAAAATAGGACATCAGAGATTTAAAAAATTTAACACATTAGAAAAAGCAAGAGTCAGGCAGCCTGGGTGGCTCAGCAGTTTAGCACCGCCTTTGGCCAGGGCCTGATCCTGGGGACCCCGGATCGAGTCCCACATCGGGCTCCCTGTATGGAGCCTGCTTCTCCCTGTGTCTCTGCCTCTCTCTGTGTGTGTCTCTCATGAATAAATAAATAAAATCTTAAAAAAAAAAAAAAAAGAAAAAGAAAAAGCAAGAGTCTGGAGATTTTGTCTATTCTGATCATCTACAAAGTATTTACTCTTGGTCTTTCTGAAAAAAAATTATTTGTGCCAAATATTTGGCTTTTAATTTATCAGACATGAAAAATTTAAAAGTTCACATTAGAAATAAGCCTTCAATGGATATAAATGAGTAAAAATGTATCTAATTCAGGGTTCATGGATTAAATTCAAATATGTTCTTACTTGCAAAATGGTAGCAGTTTCTTTTAATTCAAAATACATATATCTTTGAATATTAACAAATATTTTTAGGTTCACACAATTTTAGAGCTGTATTACAAGGAACTTCAGGACCAATCTAATTTAATCATTGATTTTGTAATAAAATAGGTAAATCCAAGAGATTTATGAGAGATGCCTAAGGTTACACATGAGTTTGAGGAAAAGCCGAAAATATAGTAGAGATCACCTGATTCTTAATTCTGTGCTTTTCCCGTTATGCAATGCTCAAACTCAGAGGACAGAGATGGATGATCTGGATGTCTCAGAAAGGCCAGTGATTCCAAGATAGTTTCATGGTTCCCAGACATCAATCTCACTTATTGCCAAACTTTTCAGGGGAGTTGGTACTGTAGACCTAGCATTTATACTCAGAAATGCCAACTGTAACCACAATTGCTTTTCAGAAGGAATAGAAATAAAGAGTACCCCCTGTATTATGCAGCCATTATCTAAGATCATTTAATATAATTTCAGTATTACCAGAACATGCCCTGGCTTACTGGAAAATCCTGAGATATAAATAAATTAAGTTTTCTGTTAATCATATTATTTATCATCTTTTTCTCTTGAGACATTTACCTGAAAGAGTCAAAGCTGTCAATATGAGAGAGGCATTATCTAATTAGTATGTGATCATTCAGACAATCAGACACTATAATAGTTTTTTCTGTGTTCACTAGCTATGAGCTGAAAATGGCCTACCTTTTATATCCATTATCTTAGAAAATAAAAATTCAGGTATTTGTTTTCTTTTTTGATGTAAAATATTTTTTATTCTTTTGAAGAGCTTTTTTGGATTTACTTATGACTTTATAAGGAATACATATAGAAATTTACATTTTTACTTAATTTAAGTTGATAATTAAAATATAATTTTTATTACTAAAATATTGTGTCTAATCCTTATTGTACAACACAATATTCCAATAATTGAAACATATTTATGAAAATGCCATTCAATTAGAATAAATATTTTCCTGTTTTGTAGTGCTCATAAAGATTCTTATAACCTAGAATATGTATTTCCCCAAATTCTGCATAGAATCTATATATTCATACATATATATATAGATTTGCTTTTTTCTATAATTGTTAGTCCAGTACTGCCTTCAAATTATGTTGAAGAATTATTCCACAATATCAGTGCAGGAAAGAGAATAAAAGGACTAAACGAAAACAGATTTACAACTGTGGTCAAACTTAATCTAAAATATTAATAGGGAAATGAGAAATGGTCCCAGTTGAACAGAACGAACAAAGTAGAGAGAGACTGAAGCTCAAAAATAAATCATAAATTATTTGTAGCTCAGAAAAAGCCCACCCAGGGTCTCAAAGCATCCAACTAACACAATTCACAACAGAGAGTTTTCAATCCATTTCCATATTTTTATTTATAGGATACCTTGTGTTTTTTTTTTTTTTTTTTTTTTTTTTGGACATATTTGTCCGTGTTTAATATTAGCAAATAAAACTCTTATTGTGTTTTTTTTTTTTTTAATTAATTTTTATTGGTGTTCAATTTACCAACATACAGAAAAACACCCAGTGCTCATCCCGTCAAGTGTCCACCTCAGTGCCCGTCACCCATTCCCCTCCAACACCCGCCCTCCTCCCCCTCCACCACCCCTAGTTCGTTTCCCCGAGTTAGGAGTCTTTATGTTCTGTCTCCCTTCCTGATATTTCCCAACATTTCTTCTCCCTTCCTTTATATTCCCTTTCACTATTATTCATATTCCCCAAATGAATGAGAACATACACTGTTTGTCCTTCTCCGACTGACTTATTTCACTCAGCATAATACCCTCCAGTTCCATCCACGTTGAAGCAAATGGTGGGTATTTGTCGTTTCTAATTGCTGAGTAATATTCCATTGTATACATAAACCACATCTTCTTTATCCATTCATCTTTCGATGGACACCGAGGCTCCTTCCACAGTTTGGCTATTGTGGCCATTGCTGATAGAAACATCGGGGTGCAGGTGTCCCGACGTTTCATTGATACCTTGTTTTAAAAAGGTTTTTTATTTCTAATATTTATCAATCTGTATTGTAAGGAAAATGTTACTACTAACCTAAGTTATATGAATTAGTATTTTTTCTGCTTTTTGGCATTTCAGTGAAAAATCTAATCACATTATTCATCTACATAGTAAGAGATAACTGAAAGTCTTCCCTGTATTTAACTTGCCTAAGAAAACTTTGTTAATCTTGATTCATCTCAAACTCACTAAATACAAGCATGTTTATGGAGGATACTTTTCATTTATTAAAACTAAATGGATTTTTCTATATAACTTATGGGATCCAACTGTCTTTATTTCACAGTATTAACATGTTAAGCAAATATTTAAGTAAGCAAATAAGGCAAATATTTAAATAAGAACTTATTTAATGACTGGGAATAATTGGAGACCTTCATCGAGGTTGTCATGTATTGCTTTATTTTAAAATGTTTAATGAGGGTCTACTATATATACAGAATACTGTGGAAAAATATAGAGGTTGCAAATATAAGTAAGACATATTTACAAGTCATGAAAATAATTCAAATATGTACACAGAGAGTAACTACAGTAGGAAAAGCCATCATTCCTGAGATGACCATTGAACATTTTATTTTATTTTTTTAAGATTTTATTTATTTATTCATGAGATACACAGAGAGAGAGAGGTAGAGAAAAGGCAGAGGGAGAAGCAGGCCCCGTGCAAGGAGCCTGACATGGGACTCAATCCTGGGACTCCAAGATCACGCCCTGGGCTGAAGGCAGGTGCTAAACCCCTGAGCCACCCAGGGATCCCCAAACATTTTCAATATAGTAGAAGGTTAGGAAGAATTTCACAAAGTGGAAGTAAAGGTTCCAGGTATACTAGGAAAAAAATGTGAAAGTTTAAACATATAGACAGGAATGATTGCAGTTTGTATAGCAATGGCAGAGGATATAGGAAAAAGAAACTAGTCTGTTAGATTTCTATAAAAATAAGAAAGTATCTCACCAACTATGGTTTATCTAAATATGAATTTTGTTGTTTGTTTAAAAAATGTTCAGTTTTGAAGATTTTTTTCAATATCAGTACTGAGATATTTCTTTAGTTCTTAAAAAATCTCAATTATTATCTCTGATATTTCCTATAGTTTTCTAGAGCTGTTCCTCCTGGAAATTCTCTTAGATAAAATTGAAGCTTCTCACTCTGTTCTTCAGTTCTTTCTACTTTCAAAACTTGTCATCTCTTTATTCTCCCTGATATGTTTTGTGGTACATCTTCATTCCCAAATTCTAGTAATTAATTAATTTTCTCTTCAGGACTGCCTACTTGTCTGCTACTTATTTCATATAATGACATCTTTTTTCAGATATTTTGATTTCCAAGATTTTCCAAAGATAAAGATTGTGTGTGCTTTGTCTTTTCTGTCTTTACTAGAACCTGTTATTGACATTTAAAATAATTTTAAGTTTACTCAGAGTGGTACTCCTATTTGGTCATTTCAAATGCTATAAAAGTTACCTGGTTTGTCAAGTCACTATGAATTCTTGCCTTGCCCTATGATGTGTCACCAACTATCTTACTCATTAGTTTTCCTCATACATTGATGAGCCATGTTCTTTTTTTTTTTAATATACGAGAAACATAACAACATAAAATAAGCTAATTATATTAAATTTTTCAGCATGCCCCTATCATATTGAGGCTGACATTTTTAAAAGGCATTGTACCTATATATCTTTATTGAGTTTGTGTAAAAAATTAAATTAGAAAAGAATAAAATCCAGACATATTTACAGAGATTTCTTCTTCTCCATAAAGATTAAATAATTATATGACAGACACTGAACTCAAAAGCAGAGTTTAAAGAAAATGACATTGTATAAAATTTGCTTCAGGACAATCATATTCAGTGACTCATACTGTTGTGCCTTCTAACCTCTGCTCTTAAAAACAAGCCCTTAGAAGGTCACTGCAACCTTAAATGATGTTGATTTTCTTCAGATTATGCTGTAACTTGACAGGAGCCATAAGAAGGCCACATTGTAAATGATATATCTTGGTTACTAATGTCCTTTCTGCTGGCACTCAGACAGCTCTTGTCAAAGCTCTTAGACCAGATAATGCTTCCCTACTCCTTTAAAGAATAATTTGAAAACACTACCCAGAGTGCTATAAAAATCCCAGAACTGTTTTTCTGTAGATCAGTCGTGTCTTAGGGAAACAACAACAAAACTCCAGAAAGTTTTCTTTTTTAGTCTTTTGGTACTATAGTGTATACATATACACACACATATTAAATTTAAAAATTTGAATCTCATTTTTTTTTGGTTGAGGAGTTTTTATATATTTATTTGCTAGTTTTTAGTTATGAAATTTAAACTAATGCAAGCATACTAGATGTGGTACTAGCTTTCTTTCTGAAAATTAAGATAAAGCCAAAAAAGGGGAGTTCAGAGAAGAAACGTTTCTTTCTAGTCCATAGAAAGCATTTAAAAACACTGACATATTAAAAAAAATTAAAAAATAAAATAAAAAATAAAAACACTGACATATATATTAATGTGTCAGATTAATCATATGTCCTTATTCTTGGTGTATATTGAGATTTTAACATTTATATCTAAAGACCTTAATAAGCAAAATAGTTAGAAATAATAATAAATTTTAAATAAATGATAACTTAAAACTTCCTTACTACAAAAAGCCCTTACCTTCTAAGCTAACTGGACATGTCTTCAAGGAATTTTTTTTTGTAATATGAAAGATGAGTTTGTTATTCAACATTTCAAGCTTTCATAATGTCTTTAACCTTAAGAATGTAAAATCTTTGATGGCAATCATACTCTCATTTTTTGTGTGTACCAAGTACAGGGTTAGGTAAAGTTGTGCAAAATAAGTGCTATTTGATAAATTGAATGAGGGCAAGAAGGTTTTAGGTTTATTCCATCATTCAAACATAAATGAAAGGGGTTTAATACTCATTTGATATTTTAAGAAAAAGATAAAAGAACACTTGCCTGTATCATTGTAGGAGAGAATTAAGAAAACAAATAAAATTAGTTGCCACTTAACAGGTATAAGCTAAATTTTTCAGATGGAATAATTAACTTACAGAAAGTTTATAGACATTTCAAAAGAACATGCCACAAAACTGCATGTCACAGGACTATAAACATAATATTTTGTAGACAAATGAGCCTATAAGGAACTGTAGATACCTTCTAGTCCTGTTTCAAGCACCTGGAAGATATTTGAACTGGTACAAAAATTCAGCAGTGTTGAGAGGTCAAATTACACTTTGGTGAAGATGGAAGTAGTGATGAATAGTAATAATGATTGCACTTTACATTTATATAACAATATATACCGTTTAATCTACTTTTATACCCATAGCTCTAGAGCAGAATGCAAAGATTTCATGTCAAAATTATGACCTAGCTTACATCTGTCTACACTATGGAGCTTATATGTTTTCCATACTTGAGTACCTCCTTTTCCTGGAAAGCCAGGAATTTTCAATACTCAAATTAATGCATTACTCAAAAATCAGATCTGTGGTTGTAGACAGTATCATCTCTGTAACTATCATTTCTCAATATAAGCAGTGATGTTCAGATTGAAGTGGTTAGACATATTTGTTCTGATTTTTATAGTGATGGAAAACCAAAGCAAGTACCACTCAAAATTCCATATCAAATGTATTCCCTAATGTAGCTGAAAAGTCTGTATGATAATATAAAGATATTATTTTAGGGTTTTTTTTTCTGAAACTATAAAAACAATAGCAACTATTTTAAGGCCTCTCTACTTTTGCCCACTGTCAATATTCAAACAATGTCTACATGATGACCACTCTCGATGCTGTGGTAAAAATTCCACAAAGGAAAGGTTGGAAGTTGGAAAGAATGACAATTAAACAGTTCTCTTCAATTTTAAGAATTTATGATTCCAGTAATTTTATAATGCTAATAGGTAGAAAACCATTCCATATTTTTCACCATGGATAACATTTATGATTACAAATAAAATATCTACTATTTTGTTTTCATAAGACTTTTATTTTGATTATGTGAAGCACGTGGATATAACTAGATTAGCTAGACAAATTCTAAGCCTCATGAAATTATTTGCAATATGACTGTTACTGATAACTAACTACATTAAGTCTCTTTAATGCATATTTACTTAAAATATTTTCCAGGCTAGTCAATGATCTGAAACAATACTGTTTAAGACAATTTTGGTAGAAACAAAAAGAAGTCTAAGAGAGTAAAAGTAGCATTCTCTATGACAGAAGATCAATGGCTATTACAAATGTTATTTAATTGGATGCCATACTTTTTGGAAAATAGGTAACTAGTGCAATGTATCCAGTTGCATAATTTCCTTTTTTTTCCCCCAGTCAAACCAGATCATGAAAATTTATTCTGTGGGGTGGAGAGAATGAAGACAGAAGGGCCTTCCACATTACTGAAGACAAAGGTGGCTGAGAATAATGATATCTGCCCAATGAGTCTTCATAGATCTACCCAAACAGTACGCACTACCAGCACCATTAAAATGATACAAAAAAAAAAAAAAACCAAAAAACAAAAAACAAACACCTACAGAAACAAAAAAAACAAAAAAACCTCATATTCTTACCATGGCTAAAAGCCAAATCATACCTAAAACTACAAATCAAATAAAAATGTTAAAACAAACACTAAAACCCTATAGGGTCCCTTTCATGATCTTGCCACAAACTTCTGCATTTAGGTACCAGACAATCTCCTTCCTGCCAGAAACACCAGAGAGATTTCCAGGTCACTGGTGGGAAGATCCCACCACAATAAAAATCCACTCAGGGAAATTTTGTCCCCAGGCCTGACACTCTCTTCTCATAATGGAAGGCACCTCGGTAGGCAAGTGGCACAGGCACTGGCAGCCTTTTCATTATTCTGGATCTGGTCTCCACTCCCCTGCCAAGATATGCTTGTGTTCTCTCAGGCAATGCTAGCAGAGACCAGCAGGAGCCACAATAGCACCACATAAATAAACCAGCAGATCAAAATAATACTGCAAATGTCTGAAAATTAAATTGTAATTGGAACCACAATCCACAAAAGTAGTCCAGGACCATGTGCTAAACCTAACCAGGGTGACTTTTCGCTAAAATAAAACATGGACTTATGACCCAGAGCATCTTAACGTAAGACAGAATGTTTGGGATACAACTAAAAATCACTTATCATACCACAATCAAGAAAACCATAACTTTAATAAGAAAAGACAATCAAATGACACCAACAGCAAGATGAATAAGATGTTGGAACTGTCTGAAAAGGATTTTAAAGCAGTTGCTATAAAATGTTTCAGTGATGAATTATGAATCTCTTTAAATAAATGAAAAATTAAAAACAACCTCAGCAAAGAATAATTTATTTTATTTTATTTTTTTTTAATTTTTTTTTATTTATTTATGATAGTCATACAGAGAGAGAGAGGCAGAGACACAGGCAGAGGGAGAAGCAGGCTCCATGCACCGGGAGCCCGATGTGGGATTCGATCCCGGGTCTCCAGGATCGCGCCCTGGGCCAAAGGCAGGCGCCAAACCGCTGCGCCACCCAGGGATCCCAGAATAATTTATTTTAAAAAAGAACCAAATAGAAATTACAGAACAGAGAAATATAATAAATGAGATTTGTAGAACACTCATTGAATTAATTTAATAGTAGAGTGAAGATAATAGGACAGAGTCAGTGAACTTGAGAACAGATCAGAAGAATATGCCCAATCTGAACAACAAAGAGAAAATAGACCCAAAAAACAAACAAATAAAAAAACTGATCTCAGGGACCTGTAGAACAATAACAAAGTCCAACATTTCTATTATTAAAACTAAAACTATAGTAATGGAAACCAGGTCAGTGGTTTTCTGGAGTATGGGTAGAGGTGATGCTGTCACTATGAAGAGATAACATGAGGGGCTTTTTTGGCCATATAGAGAACTCTGCATCTTCATTGTGGTGGTGATTACCCAAATGTATACATGTGTTAAAACTCCTAGAACAGTATAACAAGAGAAAAACATTAATTTTACTATATGATAATTATAAAATCAAAGTAAAGGAATAAAAAAACAAAGACAAAAAAGTCATTATCACAAAAATTAGAGTAGTAACTACTTCTGGAAAAATATGCAGATGTGATCAGCATGGATTCTAAAGGAGATCCTAAGATCCTGATAACATCCTTTATCTTAACCTAGGCATTTGGCATGTATTAAATATAATTTATATATAATATATAATATTTAATATATATATTCACACATCTCAACAACTTGACATGTCTTAATATATAGACATACATATATATATTGGCAATTGTAAGTGATAATTTGGAGATGACTAGTCAGATTGAAGAAGTGTATATACTATGCCACAATCATTCTATATATTCTTTTAAATAAATTTTGGTATGTTTCTTCAAGGAATCATATATAGATGTGCTTATTACAGCCCTTTCTGGTGAAGAAAATAATTAGACATGACCTATCCATAAAAAGGAAAACTGATTAATAAAATGTGCTTATTCGTAGGATGAAATAGTATACATATCATTGAAAATAAATAAGTGTATGTGTCAACATGGATATATCTCAAAAACTTAATACAAGTAATAAAAGTAGGTTGTGAGATATTGCATACTAGTTATTATTTATTACTTAAAAATACAAGTAATAAAAGTAGGTTGTGAGATATTGCATACTAGTTATTTATTACTTAAAAAATTAAGTTAGCATATAAAACATGCATAAAAATAATTAATATTAAATACATGATACTGTTTGTCTCTTTGGTAAGAAGGAGACTAAAATGAAGGAAATAGAGGAAACTATGAATTCATCTCTAGTATTTTATTAAAAAGAAAATAACTCATCAAATATGGTGACATTTGATAAAGCTCACTAGTGTGTGAAAAGGTATTAATGACAGCATTATTATCTGTATATATTTGAACTATTTTATAATAAGGGCACGCTGATTATATTTGTCAATTGATTTTTTTTTTTTTTTTTTTTTTTTTTTTAGACGTGGGCCTTGAACTCACAATCTCAGGGTCAAGAGTCACATGCTTTACTGAGTTAGCCAGCCAAAAGTCCCCTAGATTTTTCTTAAATGTGAATTGCTTCTGTCATTTATGTTACTTTCCTGACCCCTGTTTGCATTTGAATTTGTAATCCCTGCACTTCACTGTGAGGCTAAAACATTTCTTAGGCCTCTGACAATTGACAATCTTCATAGACATTTGATGGCTTGGACCAAGAACCGTTTGCTTCTAATTTTTTCACTGTTAGTTCACCACCACTATAGTTACCAACATTGCTCCTATTCTCTCACACCTGGAATCTGTTGTTCCAGGTCATCCAGACTCTTTTCTTTGGGGCCGCTTTGCTTGAGATGCTGCTTCTCCATGCCTAAGTCTCCGTGAGAAAGATTGGGAATGTCACTACTGGGGCATACTACGAAGGTAGATACTCTTGTCTCTTGCTGCTCTGTTTTCCCACAAATTAGAAAAAAAAAAGCCCTATCTTTGGAGAGGACTAAGCTGGAGTGGCTTTTGATAGTTTGCTAGTGGGGCTGTTCCTGCCAGACCCTGCAAGCCTACAGGACCTTCCATCTGTCAAAATATATATTTCCTGTACTCTCCCTGGGAAATCTTGGCATTAGGCAAAACTGGATTTTTCTGTCATCCTTAAAAGGCAAAGCAAACTCCTGCTCTATGGAAACGAGGCTGGATCCTCACTAAACTAGTTACTAAGATTTTGTTAACATATCCATGTCTACAACATCTCTCTCTCTCACTCTCTTTTTAAATATTTTATTTATTTATTCATGAGAGACACAGAGAGAGAGGCAGAGACACAGGCAGAGGGAGAAGCAGGCTCCCTAAGGGGGGCTTGATGTGGGACTTGATCCCAGGACCCTGAGATCACGTCTTGAGCCAAAGGCAGACGCTCAACCACTGAGCAACCCAAGCATCCCATACAACATATCTCATTTTAACAATTGTGCAAAACAAAAATATATAAAATTTCTACCCTTGAAGGACTTGAGGCAAAGTAATTGGTTTCTTAAGCAGAGTGAAACATATTTCTTGGCTTATGAGTCTGAAATGATCTGTTTTTAAAATTACCCTTCACTTTACACAAAGTAGGTACATTTAATGAGTTCATCAATATGAAGTTCACTTCACAAGTTCACTGTTATTAAAACAACTCAGTAATAGATCCTAAGATTAAGTTAATAGAGTATCAATATATGTTGGTAAAATGGGAATCTATTCATTTATGCCAGAAACACTTATGAAAATGTGTTTGAAAGATATTTTAGAATTTGGGTGAAGTTAATTAGCATCTAAGCACCACTTAAGAAGATACTTCCTTACAAGAGGCTACTTCTATATGACAGCTCAATAAATTTATAATAAGGAAAGATGCAGATTGTGCCTGTCATTTAGCTCAAGTCTAAAAGAAATGGCCTCCCCTTCCTTTCAAAAGTAGGAGAGAGTTTACCACTTAGAAAACACTATTTTTTAAATGCCTCTGATACAGGCCATTTTTTCTTGAGTATTTTTAAATAGAGCATGCCAGTGTTCATAATTTGTCTTGTAAAAAATAAAATGTGTACTCTAATGCATAAAACCCTTGGGTGTGCGTGGGGCGTGAGGGTTGTTTCTTGCTTGTAATGTATTTGTGCTATAAGTGTTCATTGTATGGCCCTTTTATACTATTCAAATATGTGTGTCTGTGTGTAAACCTTTATATGACCATGTTACAGTTTCTAACTGAAGGAAATGTGATTGTTGAGGTGAAGAATTTTGTATCCTATAGTATATAGCACAGCACCACACATAAGAGATCTCTAATAAGATTTAGGGGAAAATTTTGTTTTCTCAGTGAGACAAGTTGAAGATAATGCTTTACCTGTGCTTGGGAGTCTGTGATATAGAAAGCCCTTCCCATGCACATTAGCTCAAAAACCACGGTTACCCTGAAGCAATGCCTTATAATGTACTCTGCTTTGGAGACTTGCCTTCCAGTCTCTTCCTCTACTGTGCTAGCTCTGTGGCCTTAAAGGACACATAATTCTCAATTTCCCTATTCTGTGCTCAAGCCTTAGGCAACTATTAGTCTACTTTCCAGCTATTTTTTTTTCTTTCCAGCTATTTGGATCTGCCACTCTGCCATTCTATTTCATATTAATAGAATCATGATAAATGTAAGTTTTATGACTGCCTTCTTAAGCTTAGGATGCTTTTCAGGTTCACCCATGTTTATATATATATATCAGTATTTCATTCCTTTATATTGCCAAATAATATTACTGTATGAATGAACCACATTTTGTTATCAGTTTATCAGTTAATGGACATTGGAGTTGTTTTCACTTTTTGGCTATTATGAATAATATTGATAAGCACATTCAGGTGCAAGTTTATGGTGGACAGATAATTCATTTCTCCTTGGTAAATATAAAAAACTAGAATTGCTGAATCACTTGACAATTACTTATTAACATTTTGAAGAGCTGCCAAATTGTTTTCCAAAGTATTTGCACCATTATACATCACAACCAGAAACGTATGAGGGTTTCAGTTTCTACACATCCTTATCAACTCATTACTAATTTCTCTTTCTTCAGTTTCATTGTTAGTGTATAGAAATGCCACTGATTTCTGGGCATTGATTTTATATCCTGGCACACTGCCGAACTGCTGTATGAGTTCTAGTGATCTTGGGGTGGAGTATTTTGGGTTTTCTATACAGTATCATGTCATCTACAAAGAGGGAGAGTTTTACTTCTTCTTTGCCAATTTGAATGCCTTTTATTTCTCTTTTTTGCCTGAAGGCTGAGGCTAGGACTTCTGGTACTATGTTGAATAGCAGTGGTGAGAGTGGACATCCCTGTAATGTTCCTGATCTTAGGGGAAATGCTCCCAGTGTTTCCCCATTGAGAAGGGATATTTGCTGTGGGCTTTTCATAGATGGCTTTTAAGATGCTGAGGAATGTTCCCTCTATCCCTACACTCTGAAGAGTTTTGATCAGGAATGGATGCTGTATTTTGTCAAATGCTTTCTCTGCATCTATTGAGAGGATCATATGGTTCTTATTTTTTCTCTAGTTGATATGGTCTATCACATTGATTGCTTTACGAGTGTTGAACCAGCCTTGCATCCTGGGGATAAATCCCACTTGGTCATCATGAATAATCTTAATGTACTGTTGGATCCTTTTGGCTAGTGTCTTGTTGAGAATTTTTGCATCTGTGTTCATCACGGATATTGGTGTATAATTCTCCTTTTTGGTGGGATCTTTGTCTGGTTTAGGAATTAAGGAGATGCTGGCCTAATAAAACAAGTTTGGAAGTATTCCATCCCTTTCTATCTTTCGGAACAGCTTTGGTAGAATAGGTATTGTTTCTTCTTTAAACATTTGATAGTATTCCCCTGGGAAGCCATCTGGCCCTGGACTTTTGTGTCTTGGGAGGTTTTTGATGATTGTTTCCTCCCTGGTTATTGGCCTGTTCAGGTTTTCTATGATTTTCTGTTCCAGTTTTGGTAGTTTGTGGCTTTCCAGAAATGCGTCCATTTCTTCTAGATTGCCTAAATTTATTCACGTATAGCTGCTCATCATATGCTTTTAAAATAATTTGTATTTCCTTGGTATTGGTTGTGATCTTTCCTTTTTCATTCGTGATTTTATTAATTTGATCCTTTTCTCTTTTGTTTTTAATAAGACTGGCTAACGGTTTATCTATCTTATTAATTCTTTCAAAGAACCAACTCCTGGTTTTGTTGATCTGTTCTACAGTTCTAGTCTCTATTTCATTGAGTTCTGCTCGAATCTTTATTAATCTCTTCTGTTTGGTGTAGGTTTTCCTTGCTGTTCTTTCTCCAGTTCCATTAGTTGCGAGGTTAGCTTGTGCATTTGAGTTTTTTTCCAATTTTTTGAGGGATGCTTGTATTGCGATGTATATCCCTCTTAGGACTGCTTTAGTGTATCCCAAAGATTTTGAATGGTTGTATCTTCATTCTCTTTAGTTTTCATGAATTTTTTTAATTCTTCTCTAATTTCCTGGTTGACCCTTTCATCTTTTAGCAGGATGCTCTTTAACTTCCACGTGTTTGAGTTTCTTCCAAATTTCTTCTTGTGATTGAGTTCAAGTTTCAAAGCATTATGGTCTAAAAATATGCAAGGGACAATTCCAATCTTTTTTTTTTTTTTATCAGTTGAGACCTGATTTGTGACCCAGTATGTGGTCTATTCTGGAGAAACTTCCATGTGCACTTGAGAAGAATGTGTATTCGGTTATGTTTGGATGAAAAGTTCTGTAAATATCTGTGAAATCCATCTGGTCCAGTGTATCATTTAAAGCTCTTGTTTCTTTGGAGATGTTGTGCTTAGAATATCTGTCAATTGCAGAAAGTGCCATGTTGAAGTCTCCCAGTATTAGTGTATTATTATCTAAGTATGTCTTTGGTTATTAATTGATTGGTATACTTAGCAGCTCCCACATTAGGGGCATAAATATTCATGATTGTCAGGTCCTCTTGTTGGATAGACCCTTTAAGTATGATATAGTGTCCCTCTTCATCTCTTACTACAGTCTTTGGGATAAACTTTAATTTATCTGATATGAGGATGGCTACCCCTGCTTTCTTTTGAGGACCATTTGAATGGTAAATGCTTCTCCAACCTTTTATCTTCAGGCTGTAGGTGTCCTTAGGTCAAAAATGATTCTCTTGTAGACAGCAAATAGATGGATCTTGCTTTTTATCCAGTCTGAAACCCTGTGTCTTTTGATGGGATCATTAAGCCCATTCACGTTCAGAGTTACTATTGAAAGATATGAATTTACTGTCATCATAATACCTATTCAGTCCCTGTTTTTGTGGATTATTTCTTTGGGCATCCTCTTTCTTTTACAGAGTACCCCTTAATATTTCTTGCAGAGCTCATTTGGTGGTCACATATTCTTTCAGTTTCTGCCTATCTTGGAAGCTCTTTATCTCTCCTTCTATTCTGAATGAAAGCCTTGCTGGGTAAAGTTTTCTTGGCTGCATGTTCTTCTCATTTAGGACCCTGAATGTATCCTGCCAGCCCTTTCTGGCCTGCCAGGTCTCTGTGGAAAGGTCTGCTGTTAATCTAATATTTCTCCCCATATAAGTTAGGGATCTCTTATCTCTTGATGTTTTAAGGATTTTCTCTTTATCTTTGGAATTTGAAAATTTCACTATTAAATGTTGAGGTGTTGAATGGTTTTTATTGATTTTAGGGGGGCACCTCTCTATCTCCTGGATCTGAATGCCTGTTTCCCTCCCCAAATTAGGGAAGTTCTCAGCTATTATTTGTTCAAATATGCTTTCTGCCCTCTATCCTTCTCAGTGCCCTCTGGAACTCCAATTATACGTAGATTTTCCTTCTGAGGCTGTCATTTATTTCCCTTAACTTTTCCTCACGGTCTTTTAATTTTCTCTTTTTCCTCAGTTTCCTTCCTTGCCATCAACTTGTCTTCTATGTCACTCACTCTTTCTTCTACCTCATTAACCCTTGTCGTTAGGACTTCCAGTTTTGATTGCATCTCACTTCATTGATTTTTAATTTCAGCCTGTTTAGATCTAAATTCTGCAGTCATAAAGTCTCTTGATTACTTTATGCTTTTTTCCAGAGCCACCAGTAGCTTTATAATTGTGCTTCTGAGTTGGCTTTCTGACATCGAATTGTAATCCAAATCTGTAACTCTGTGGCAGAGAGTACTGTTTCTGATTCCTTCTTTTGTGGTGAGTCTTCTTTCTAGTCATTTTGCTCAGTTCAGAGTGGCTGTATGAGTGGGCCACATCAAGAATATCAACCATGACCTAAGTAAATTCCACCCTAGATGATTCTGCCAAGGTCAGAGACCGGAGATTGAAAACAAAGATTAGAACAAAATAAAACAAAAGGACCACTAAAGTGAAAAACAAATTTTAAAACAAAGTAGTAAAAAAATAAAAACCTAGAATCCTAAAGAAGAAGAGAAAAAAATAGAAAAAGAAAAAGGAGAAGAAAAAAAGGGTGGGGGACTGGAAGATGGTGGTGGTGAAGAAGTTGTACTGGAGGGAGTTGTAGTCTGCCTGAGGGGTTCTAGAGGGTGATCCTCTTGTTTCTGAGTATATTAAGTTCTGTATGTTAGAAGATGCTCAGTCCCAAATTTATATAAACTAGAAATACTTGTAGAGCGCCCCAACTTTGACCACCAAAACATGAATGAGATAAAAGAGAGAGTTAGAATGGGAATGAGGAATTTCACAGAATGAACCAGCACGGCATACCACTTGGTTCTGGGTGCATGCAGGTCATGTTTTAGAAGGTATTAACTTCCACCATTGTAGAACAAAATGAGGCAGAGGAAACAAAATCACAAAACAAAAAAAGCCATATCTTGTATATCTCCTAAAATTAGGTTGAGATGTTGAAGGGAATCTAGAAGTGGAAAAAATATCTAGGACCTGTTATTGTAGAAATATGAAAGTCAAAAAGGAAGAATCTTAAAAATGAAGAGGTGGTCGAATATTGTATTTAAGGTGGGAAAAGAGAAAAAAATTGGAAATTTAAAGTCTGATTAAAAAACGAACTGAACTGGAAAAAGGAAGAAAAAACAAACAAGGAGGGATACTCTCAGGTTCTATAGACTGTAAATCCCTCGACTTCCCCTGGAGCCTTCCAGTGCTGCTCCGTCAGGAACTTGCTCTGCCCCTGTCCTTCCAGCTGGTCTTCTGGGGGAGGGGCCTGTTGTGCTGACTCTCAGGTGTGTGCACCTGGGGGAGCTGCCCAGCCCCCTGCCAGCTGCACGGCTCAGTGGGAGCTGTTTGTCCTGTGAGGCTCCTGCTCCCTGGTGGCCTCGACCCGTCCCAGGCACAGGGTGACACCAGGAGAGACAACCCCACTGGCGGCAGCCAGCTCCCAGCCCTAGGTCAGCTCCCGGTCCTCAGGGGCCTGGATGCTCCGGGGGCGGGGGGCGCTGACCTGCACAGCTTGGGGCGCCTGGGGTAGGAGCGTCCTCGCTGTCCCGTGTCCTCCTGGCCTCCACCTGTGGGGGGAGGGGCGCAGGATCAGGGCTGTGTCCTGGGCACCCTGGGCTCCGGGGCCTGCACCCCCGAGCTGCTCCCGGGGTCCGCGCCGGGTCAGCCCTCCAGCCCTTACCGCTGGGCCCGCAGGTGCAGAGCTCCCCTGAGGGGGGCTCCTCTGTTAGGGACCCCGGGAACTTGGGGTCCTACCCCTCCACCACCCTCCACTGCCCCTCCTGGGATCCTGCCCGAGCTCCCTGCAAGCTCTCCTGTCCCCAGGCTCCCGCACCCCCTCAGCCCGACTCCTTGCGGGGCCCCTCCCCCACTGGAGTCTTTTTTTTTTTTTTTTTCCGTCTTCCTACTTTGTTAGAAGCCAAACCCTTCTCTCTGTAGCCTTCCCGCTGTTCTCTCTTTACATCTCAGGTCAAATTCGTAGGTTTTCAGGATGATGTGAAAGTTATCCAGGTGAGTTGGTGGGGACAGGTGAGCTGGGGACCCTACTCCTCTGCCACCTTGCCCCCTTTGTCCATTTGTTTTTTATTATTCTCTTTCCTTTCTGTTCCTCAGACTGGATAATTTCAATTTATTCATCATGGAGTTCACTGATTTTTTTCTGCAATCTCAGCTCTGCTATTGAGCATCTCAAGTGAATATTTCATTTTAGCTATTGTAATTTCTAAGCACAGAATTTCTACTTGGTTCTTTTAAAAATAATTTATATCACTTTATTGATATTCCCTATATGATAGAGACACATCATAATGTGTGTGGGTCTCACACAGTCACCTGAAAGCCTGAATGGAAAAAAAACTGACCTTTCCCGAGCAAGATGGAATTCTATCCTTCTGCTAGTAGACAGCTTCTAGACTTGAATTGCAACATGGACTTCAAAGATTTTGGACTTGTCAGCCTCCATAATTGTGTGAGCCAATTCCATGAAGACCTATCTCTTTAGACATATACATATCCTATTTGTTCTGTGTCTTTGAAAAACCCTGACTAATACAAAAGTAAACAGAAATCTCAGAATTTCAGAAATTTCAATGCTAATGAAGGCTACAGTTTTTCTCCTCTGCTCTACTCTAGCAAGGTAAGTGATGCCAATCACCTTGCACACCTACAATCCTATAGGCCTCCCTCATTCAAGAGAGGTAATAAATATGAGATACCAGAATGCTGGACTGTTCCTAGTCATATATTTGAAAATAAGATAACATTTTGTCCCCTATGTTTATATCCATACATCACACAATGATAGCTCGAAGAAACCTAGATTTATTCCCATGATTGTGGGCTAAGTCACTGAGAACCTCCCCGCTGTATCCATACTCGCTTTCAGCTCATGTCAAATCTAATTACCTGCCCATGAATTATGAAGGATATACACAGACTAATTTAGTGGCATCATAAGCACTTTTTGAGAGGGTTAAAAAAAAGATGATTGGACCTACTAACTGTGGTCCTTATATATTTTCCTTTATAAAACAGGGACTAAAACCCATCCTACACACAACTTAAAGACTCACCTAAGAGTCACTTAAGAAAGTGATGTAAAAAAGCTTGAAAAATTCAGAGAATACAGTTTTTATTATCTCTGCAGTTGTAAAGATGATAAAGCCTGGGAGGAAAATATAATAATTAACCAATTACCTCATTTGTAATAAAGAGGAGTCAAACATGTTTTAGGTTGAAGCTGACACAAAGATAGAGCTTAGGATGCAAGATACAGGGTTTTTTTTTTGTTGTTGTTGTTGTTTATTTATTTTTAGGATCAATGTGTATGAAAGAAATGAGAAGGAGCACTATTGAGCAAAAGGCCTAAAAATCCTCAGTCTGCTTGGTGACGACATCTGGAGCGAATATTGCCCATCAGAATTGTCCTGAATCAGGATGATATGGCCTAGACTGTATACTTCACCTTGCACAGTAACAGGATACAAGCTTCCTTGGAAAGGGCATGGCCTCAGGCCTTGCAATTCCCTGCAGCTGAGATATGCTCAAGAGTCTCTGACTGTCTGAAAAGTGCATTTTCTGCATCTGGGCAGCAAGTCTTATGGCTACATACCATGTACCCAAGGTCACATAAATTTGTTCTAGTAAAGCCTACACATCTGGCACAGCAGGTATGATTGGAGGTACAATTTGTTTGACACTTTGGTGGTCTACAGTCATCCTTCAGGACCCATCTGATTTTTGCAGGAGCCAGACTGGTAAATTAAACAGAATTGTACTGGGTACCACTAATACCACCAACCTGGCATCTTTCATATCTTTCATAGTGTCCCTAATATCTGTCATCACCACACCACCCCTCTACACCCCTCCCAGCACACACAGGTTGCAGTATTGTTTTTAATTTACTAATATGTTGGGGTAAGATGGGATAGTTTCAGACACTTGTACTCAGCCTTCCTTAATTTAATAGCTCTTGCCTCAGTGACCTGGGAAGATAGAGGCTGCATCAAATGTTAAGCATCCAAATCCAAACTATGAATACAGAGAGGAGAGGAAAATGATCACCAAAGGTCTGTGTGTCCATGGTCAACTTCGGCCATCCATTATTTGGCTCCATATATTCATATTCTAACAGGGGCCTCTAGCTATCAATGTCAACTCAGCATTTTTATTCAACACCCTCAAAATGTCTGGATATTTACCTTTCCCCTATGCACTGCAACCCAAATAAATAGTCATAGGCCCTTTTGGGGAAGAACTGGAATAGTATTATACCATATGATTATGCCATATGTAATCACCATGGTTTTATGGACATATTTTCTGCTAAGTAGATTCCAAGTCTAAAAATTATCCCACATTCAAAAACTGATATGGAAGCTATAAGCTTTTTTGAGACATTTGCCTTCAGATTCCTTGTAATCCATACTGGATGTATTCCTCTTATATAAAGTTAGTGATATTATTTTTGTCTGCCCATCTTTCTTCTGGGGGGAGTGCTATATTCCATGATCCTTCCGCAAACTCTTTGTAGCTCCAAGTTGCCTGGCTGATGACCTTTTCAATTATTATACTAATTGTCACTCCTAGCTTCTGGCAGTTCGATTCTGTAACTTTGTCCTCTATTGTTTTAGAGCCCTATGATTGCAGTCAACAAACTAAGTTCTATACTAGCCTCTTCCACCATCATCTATGACATGCAGAGGAAAGCCATCACCAAATGTTTAGTGTTTCTGCGGCTCCCTCATCACCTACTCTTTATTTCTTCAATGACTGGTATAAACTTTGGGCCCTACTACAGCACGTGGTCACCTGGAGAATTTTCCTGACTAAGCTGCCTACTTCTCTGAGCGATTTAATTCATACCTCTACCATCTGTTACAGTAATTCTAACATCTCAACTTCTCTCAATGTGGACAATAACTTCTCCTTACTTCTAGGATCCATTCTAGTAGTGAATTTGCATAAAAATAATTTTAAGATTATATTGATTTCTTTTACTCTATTAACACAACTACTTTTATGACATTTCTATCCTTCTTTAAATAGAGGAAATAATTAATTAGAAAACTGGCATATTTAAAGACCTTTCTTTTTCAAAATTTGTCTATTTTCTATAAAAATATCCTTAAATATTCTAACTTACCTTAAATTTCACTGATGTATTTTTTTATGTTCTTTCAGGATCCGTTCTTTCCACTGCTTTCCCAGTATCTGGACATACTGCCTGCCAACCTCATTTACTTAATCATAATTTGTGATTACTTATCTTTCCTTTGAATAAAGCTGTTCAAACCGCTCATCCTTCTCTACCATTTATTCCCTCAAACAAAAGGATTATGTACATAATATAGTTCTTGAAAAATAAGAAAGAAATAAAAGACAAATCTTGAAAGAAATAATGATAATTTAAGTTTTCAACAATCTTCCTTCATATTTCCATTACTCCTTACTTTTCTGGTTACTTAAAAGATAACATACATTTTATAAGATAAAGTGCAAACCAGTTTCTACAAACTTTTTTTTTCTTCAAACTTTTAAAATAGACTAAGAACCACTTGGGCAAACTCCAAA
Organism: Vulpes vulpes; assembly: GCF_048418805.1. Lineage (NCBI taxonomy): Eukaryota > Metazoa > Chordata > Mammalia > Carnivora > Canidae > Vulpes > Vulpes vulpes. Next base: position 61,593,953 of record NC_132780.1, read on the forward strand.
TATTAAAGTTTTAAGAAGCATTGTTAGCTTTTTATTTTCTAAGGCTGATAATTTTTTTTTCAGATATGCTTGATACCTATTTGTTGTTACTTGTTTGTCCTCATTTGTTATAGTATGTTGTTCTAATTTGTATTCAATAACTATTTGTTGAATTGAACTTAATTGAACTACATCTTTGAAAAAATCAAAACCAATTTTTTTCCATTCTTTATTTCCCAATTTCTTTACAATTATATTTTTCAGAAAACTTCTATAATTTAACTACCATCAGATTTAAAAAACCCCTTTATACCAGTTGAAGAAAAAAATATGTTTGAAGTCCTTTTATATGAAGGCAATTATTTATCATGGTTGCTTTTCACTATTTGGTATCCTGGGGATATAGTTCAATAGAGTTTTGGAAAATTCTCATTACTCTTCCTGGCACTATTCTGGTGATTCTTTGTATTTGCTGACTTAATTTTCTCAGTCTTTTCATTGAGTTCATGGCTTTGGCTGCTGTGATGAGAGCAAAGGAATAGGCAAAGAATCAACAGATTTTATAGAGGTTAAAGAAGTCCACCATTAATTTCAACTTCCAGTAATACACTGTACTCCATTAGGCATGCTAATTTAGAAATTCTTACCTTACTGCTAAACATTTAAAATGAATATATTATCATGAATATTCATGATCATTATTGAAAATGGAAAATTGTATAATGGTCAACTTCTAGTTGCTTTCCAGAAACTGTATTTACATGGCCTTCCTTAGGTGTCATTGCTTAAAATGTAAAAAAAAAAATGTTTTTGAAGATTTTATTTATTTATTCATGAGAGACACACAGAGAGAGACAGAGACATAGCAAGGAGAAGCAGGCTCCCTGCAGGGAGCCCAGTGTGGGACTCCATCCCAGGACCCCCGATCAGTACCTGAACCAAAGGCAGACACTCAACTACAGAGCCACCCAGGTGCCCCTAAAATGCAAAATTTGAATGGTCCATCATCATTTTTTAAAAGTTTATGCAGTGAGTTTACCAGAATGTAGGTGATTTGATGTTTTCACTGGTACCTCAACTTACAAAAGAGTTTCCACTCATTTTAACCTTTCAGGATGAAGTCAAAACATACTTTTATATACAATAAGTACTCGACAACTTTGTAAGTGAAATAAATTACTCCATTTTGCTTCATTCTCAGTATTTGCTTTAGGATAAAGTATGTAAGACAAACTCTTGTGGTAAAGTAAAAATAAGTCACTACTCTTTGGCAGCTTGAAGGAGGTAGTTGAGATCTCATATTCTTTTCCCTCCTGATTTAATAATTTTTTAGGCCAGTGACTGTCAGTTATGTAGATTCAACGTAGTATCTTTGAATTATAATAAGGCCAACATGAAGGGATTTTTATTAACACCACTTACATGCCTCCATTTGATTCATCCCTATTGTTTGAAGATAATGGTTTATTCACTTTCATTGTGGAATAGAATTCATATACCTCGTATGACAACAAATAAGTATATACATACATATATCATTTGTAATGTGGCTTTCTTCTTGAATGCCATTTAACTTATTTAAAGAACAAACATTACTTCTTCATGTATTTGAAGTTATCTTTTCAAAGAAATCTACAAAAAAGGACAAACATAATTCATTTATCATATTTCTCTGTAATATCATCTTTAAATAGATGTTAGGTAGTGACAAGACAACCTTTGATGGGGCATTACTGAGGTTGTTTATGATATCTCCCAATTTTTTTTCAATAATGGAGGAGAGAAAAGTAATCACGTCTGTGTATCTTACTATCTTACTGGTCTGGTAGGTCAAAATAATTTATTTATGAGGAAAATTATTAGTAGAATGGACAAAGACAAACTCAAGTATAGACTTACCAACCAATATTTTTACAAGTAGATTTTATTTTATTTTTTTTACAAGTAGATTTTAGATATTCAAAACTATAATGACAGAGAAAATCATACCACATTCATTTAATATATTCAAAATAAATTGAAGTACCAGTTGATAATTTATTCTCACTAAGTTATTGGTTATGCAGGTTAGAATTTCCAAAATGAAAATTAAAAGGGCATAATTAAATTTGAATATTAATATGGATTTCTGCCTTAAAACTTAATCAACAAGTCTATCTGAGAACCATATTTGACTATTAAATTGTTTTAGTTTTTTAAAGTGACTTCCATATAAATATTTAGCACATCATTTCCTTCTAGATCTTCCTTAATATTTTATTCCCAATTCAAGGTAAAGTACTCTGTTTAAATGGGTTTGTCAATTCGACTTCCAGTCATTATTTAACTAAATATAAACCTATAATGTATGACTCAGAGACATTTTCTTTTCCATTGTCTAGGAAAAAGGTTTAGTATATATTGCTTTGAGATTGATTGGGTGATAAAATGACAGGAACTCTTTTTTTTTTTTTTTTTTACACTAGGTACCACAAAATACTACATTAAAACTTGTGGGACTAACAAAATGAAAGGAAGCTAATTTATGAGGAGACACTTTTGGTAATACTTAAAACTTTAAGTATAATTTACATAAACATCTTATTTTTCTACTGGCTGAGCACCAGAACATTTCCTTAAAGGGTCCAGCTATAGTTTTTCTTTACTGCTAGATTTGTTTTTATAAAACTGGGAATCTTACGGCTCTTCAATTTTTGTCTTAGTTTAGTAAAGTATTTTAAAAGATTATTAGCTTATTATTTTCCTCATTTTCTTGAAACTCAAACATTTCCATGTCTTTGGCAAGAATTCCAAATACTATATGAAACCTAGAAATTAGAACAATAGGATTTTTTTATGTAAATAAATCCATTCCAGATTTTCCTGTGTTAAACTCTGTAGTTGATAAATATTCAATAATGAAAAATCAGAATTATGACCTAATGTAATAGGAAAATCTTTTGACATTATTGGTTGTTTCTAGTTATATAGGTTATATATGGCACTAATTTTTGGTTCTGGAAGCAGCAGCTTCAAAAATTAAAGCAATATTCATCATACAAAGGAAAAAAAGGTGAATGAAATGCCTTTCTCAGGCAGCCCTGGTGGCTCAGCGGTTTGGCGCCGCCTTCAGCCCAGGGTGTGATCCTGGAGACCTGGGATGGAGTCCCACGTTGGGCCCCCTGCACAGAGCCTGCTTCTCCCTCTGCCTGGGTCTCTGCCTCTCTCTCGCTCTCTCTGTCTCTCATGAATAAATAAATAAAATCTTAAAAAAAAAGAAAGAAAGAAATACCTTTCTCTGTGCTGTTTCTTAAATAAGGACTCTAACACACTGATTCCTCCTTTTTCTTTTATTCTCACTCTTGCCATTATTTTTACCTAAATCCTCAATATGTTTATTTTATTTTCCTTTTTCCCACCAACTCTTATCATTTCCTTACCACAAGTATATCTTTATTCATATACTTTCAAGCCTTTTAGCTTCCCTTTGGTTGCCTGCTGTTGATTACATCTCCCCAGAAAATGACTACATTCATTAAGTCAATATTAATGAAAATAATAGGATTATCTCTGCTTTGATGCTTTGATCACTGATTTTTTAAAAAAACTTTTCGCATCTACTTACTAGTCCACAATTATAAGCCCAAGGACTCAGTATGGAAAGAGGTTTAAAATAGTTTCAATGGGCCATGGTATCTGATCTATTTCAAGATCTTACTATTTGTTTTTCTGATATATTTGATTGTGCCAGCTTGCTTCAGCACAGTAATGAATGCTAAACCTCTTGGAGGATCTTTAGGAGCCTTCAGACCAGCTCTCATCAAGGGACAGTCCATTGCCAAGAATAATTTTTATTTTTTCTCCTCAAAGTTTTGTGGCTGTTCCTAGTATAGAGATATGCGGATGTGCTAGAGCAGGAGAAGAGAAATGTGGAGATAAACTGAGCAATGTATTTGTGTGAAGTATAGGATAGCAATGAATAAAGGAGAGAATGAAAACATAGTACTTACATTCTCTGCCTGATGATCAAGGTTAGTTTAGCAACAAAGAACGCCAATAAATGTTACATCTGTATATCCCCAGGTTTTTAAAATTCCTGCTAATATGCTTGATACACAGTTGAAAAATGGTCTTCGCTTTGACTTTATCTTAGGTCAGGCTAAGTTATCTTTGTATCTTTGTCATACAACGTGCACAACTACTAAGTCTCAAAATAGGTAACAAAAATGTAATAATTTAGTAAATTTAATCTTAACTAACTAACATATAACTAACATGTACACTAACAATACATGTACTATAAAAAAACTTAGGTTCTTTTTTTCCAATATATTAAGAAATAATTTATATTTATCAGGGGTTAAGTTAAAATTTTAGTATTTTAATTGCTGACAAGTGGTTTAATATTGTTTAGAGGTTAGCAAAAAACACTCTTCATTTAAGCAACACTGGACAACTAGAATGGAATTTGCTTCAACATGTAAGAGTAAGCTTATTTATTATTTTTCTTTTTTTACTGATGCTTAAGCAGCACAATAGGCAACTCAGTTTTAATCAAATTTACTGTAACTAAATATTATATATCACAGTATGTTGAAAATTTATTTCAGAATAAATGAAATACTCTCTTTATTCTGATTTAGAAATAATCTGCATTGGGTTATGAAAATATTAATCCAATCAGTATAGTAGGCAAAACAGGAAGAATAAATTGCTATTAAAAATGTAGATGTGATTTTTAATTTTTTAAATATGTTGTTTGAAGTATGTGCAATCCAGTGGATAAGATGAAGAGTCTCCCTAAGTACTATAATATCTCTTAAAATTTATCTCAACAAATTAACCATACAATCCATATTATCTGTTTAAATTACATACTAAGCTTTGAGTACAAAAGACTAGTACAAAATGAAGCTACCAATGTTTTTGGTCAATATAAATCACCTACAAATTGTAAAAGATTTACACAGTTAAAATGCTACCTCTCACTATTGCAGAAACTAAAGAAGTTTATAGAAAGAGACAAATTCAGCTTTTTAAAACTTGGTGAAAAAATAAAAGTTTAACTTGTTTGCAATTTTGGTTTTTGAGTGATTATAGAATGTTAAGTTTGAATAATTATGAGTCATTATACATTTTCCCTAAATACAGTAGGAGTTGGCATGTTTAGGTATTGTATTTTAACAATTAATGGTACAAGTTGTAGAAAATTTTTCCAAACATGAGAATTAGGAAAATTCTACAGCATGTTTTACCATTTTAACTTATGTTAATGCCATCATTTTGTTTAGTATGATGTGTGGTCAGGTCACTATGTAACTTTTCATTCTTTAGTGTTAAAAATCTTTATTTTAGAAATTCATTTCATATCTAGCCTAAATAGCTCATCCTTACTGATATAAGCATGATAAAAACACAAAATATCCTGAGAGAGATGGTCTTAAATAAAATTACTCTGATATACATCCATATCTGGTATATATAAGTCTAATTGTACATCTTAAATAAAATTACTCTGATATACATCCATATCTGGTATATATAAGTCTAATTGTACATTCAATAATAGTTGTCTAAAATTTGAATGTAATAAAATATACTAACAAATTTGTGAAATGATATTCTAACTCTAAATACTGCTAGTCACATGATATACCCCTGGGCTCTTAAGTCACTCAATACATGTTCCTGAGAGGCTTACCACCAATCATAATCCCACCTCATGTAAATTTTTTCTGGATAACTGGACACATAACCACAGAAGAAACTAAGCAAGAACAAATAATAATTAACTTGGTCTATCATTTATAACTGTACAAATATTAATAAATTGTTGATAAGAATATACCATACAACCATTATAATGAAGTGTTATTGGTAGCATTGGGTTGACTAAAATGACAGACACAGACACCACTGTGCTAAATCACATAGCTTTAATGCGTTTAAAGAATTCAGAATAAAGTCTGTACTGTCAGTGTCAGCAACATTATTTCATATGAGGTAAGCTAAACAACTCTACAGCCCTCTGAGTAAGACCTGAAACCAGGAACTGCGGGGACAATGAAAAAGGAAATTCTTCTCAAAAAGCAGAACTAAGGGCTATCTGATTGACTCATCATGTCATTTACCCAATGTAATGGATTGCAATCTTCCCAGTTCTTATCTAGTAGGAATTAGTGTGCTATGAACCAATTTTTGCTGAATTTTGCATATCCCCCCTTGTTTCTGAGTGAGAGGTTTTACTCTACATGTACCGTTTCTGCTCAACCTCTGTATTGGGGGATTGTGGAGATGAATCTTACACTAGTTTATACTAGTCACTTAGAGGGTTAAACTCAAGACCTATAGATGGATCGAGCACTACATACAGATCCTAGACTTGAGTTGGATGCAGTATTTTAGGAATAGCTTTAAGCAAATTTTCATGTGGCAGTTTCTTGGACTATTTCTTAGGAGAGAACTAATGTATGCTTTATGCCCTATCTTTTGCTATGCCTTAATCCTTATCTGTGGAATATAAATATTAGTCTTGGAGTTCAATCTTTCATGAAGATAAAGGGTATAATAGGGGATAGTGGAGTAGGAAGATTCAGGTGGTTTGGATCTCTGGAAAATTGATGGAACAGATTTTTCATATCAGTCTATTTCCAAATTGTTACCTAAAAGAGAAATATACTTCTATGAGGTTAAGCCAATGTTATTTTTATTCCCACTACTCATATCTAAATCTAATCTTAACTGATAACATCAATCATGTAATAGGAAACAAAGAATTTCACAACGACAATAAAATCAATACCATATAAGCAATATCCACTTAGCACATGCAATTAAATTATAAATAAAAAAATAAAAAGTTAATTAAAAAACCCTAGTATGTTAATTTTAATATATGCTTCCTTATAATTTATGAGTAAAACAAGATATGAGAATAGAAAATGAAAAATTAAATGACTGATAATGAGCACTATTATGAAAAATCTGGGATTTACTCAAAGTAGTTCTGAGGGAGTAATTTGTAGAAGGAAATTCACTTATTAAAAAATAAGAAAGATTAAAAATACATTAACTTAGCCTTTAATTCAAGAAGTTAAAGAAAGAATAATTAAATAAACTCAAATTAAATAGAAGTAAAGCATTTATAAAGATATAGACAAGAAGATAGTAAAACACAGAAAAGTGAAAAATGATCAAGAAAACACAAAGCCATTTCTCTGAAACATACAATATATTAAAAAAACTCTCACTAGTATAATCCTGAAACATTAAACAATGAATATATAAGCAACTTTAAGATTGAATAATAAGCCATAGTTAAAAAGATTTTTAAATATGGGAAATTATGAGATGTTATTTTAAGGAAATATGAAGTACTAAATTGGCTCTTATTATAAGAAAACCTGTGAAAACAATAACAAAGGAAAAGAATGAAAATACATTCAAATATCTGCCTCTCAAAAGACAACAGGAAAAATGTTTTCAAGATAATTCCAACTATATTAATAATACAGGTAACTTTTGGTATGTAACTAATGTCTTTCACACTTCCACAAATGTGTAAAATATTACAATATAGAAATAACCCAAGAGGATCAGTAAATACAAGTTTCTTATAGTGATGGAATGCAATTTATGATATCTTTTAAAAAATTATGAGAACAAAGACATTCCTTTTTAGCTATACTACACATTACATTGCAAACTATAGACTATACTTTCATGAAGAAATAGATCATAACATTATGTCTTACCATTTAAGAGAAAAGCTATTTTGAAAGAATGAAGAATAAACTAATTCAATATCTAAAATCTCTAGGATTTTATAGATATTTACAAATAATTTTGTATAGAAGTAGACATTTTGCCAAATGTTGAAAAATTAGTCAACTTTCAAAATTAGTCTTTCTTAAACCCAAAGTTTAACCATGACATTTATAATCATGATGTGTAAGAGGGCACCCTTTCTTAAACTAAGCTCCACTAGTTTGCTGTCATGGTTGACTGCCATGTTATTTTTCAGGGATAGGTTTCTCAAGGAAAAGATTGGTAGGGTGTCAGAGGAAGAGTGCAAACATTCTGATTATCTTTCTTAGGACTCCTGGGATAATTCAGAGTTTAGAAAACCAAACTTTGTTTCAGGGAAAATCCAAAAGAGAATTCTGAGTATTATTTTGACCACTCAATATAGTCACTTAGGAAGAACACATATATATGTTCTCTTTCATCATTCTTTTTTGTTTATTTCTTTATGATCAATGTCATATTTTTCCACTAAACACCTTCTTTAATGAATTAGATATTAGTCCAGAGAAGAGAGACTTGATGCTGGTAGGAAGACAACTCTTTTGAAAACAATCTTGTCTGAAAGATGGTACTTGTTAAATAGTTCAATAGGGAGCCCTTGGTTTTTGCTTCAAGTGGACAGGGACATGAGAGCTTGCTCCTGTGCACATCAAGATAAACACCTGCAACAAATAAATTGGTGCTATATGAAAATTTAAAAATAGCAAAAACACTTAAGTGCACCTTTTAAAATTAATTTAATATGCCTGTCATGTGAAAATACCTCACACAGTTCACATGAACTTTATATGACTGAAAAACTGTCAAAATTTATTGGAAGAAAATGTGTATTGGCAAATAACAGGTTTAGAATAATTACAGCCAAGTGATAATTATACACAATTTTAAAGGTTTTTAAAAAGTTTTTTAAAGCAGTGTTCCATAAACTCAGCTCTCTATAGTCATCAAGTATATCTCTATTTAGGAAAATAAAATTTGCTTATTTTATAGCAGATAAAGGTTAATATATGAGAAATATCTGGAAATTTATACTTATTTTTGTAACTATTTAACTTCCAGTAATATTCAAAATATATTCCTATCACAGTCTGTATACCTTGGTTGATAAAAGTTAGATTCTTGGATATCAAGTTGGATAATTTGCTAGTAAATTGCCAGTGTATAGTAGGGAGCATCTATGTGCCTCCCACAAGAAGTTATTTGAAGTTCAAACTCAAATACATTGTGTTAAAACAGGTTTTCCACATGGCTCTTTTTCATGTATTGATTTTCACATATTAATTTGCAAATCACACTCTAAGATTTAAGTTATACACATAATATATTTTATCATTGATCTTTATTATTATTATTATTAGTAGTAGTAGTAGTATCATGGTTGTTTTAGGGTAGATTCTAGTGCAGATGCAGGCAGAAAATCTTTCTAAGATATTCAGTGAAACAAACGAAAGTAGCAAATCATAGAGATATGTAAACCCCATCAGTGCTAAGCTAGCAAATAGATACAGCATCATTTTATAAACAATGAGTAACTCGGGGATCCCTGGGTGGCGCAGCGGTTTGGCGCCTGCCTTTGGCCCAGGGCGCGATCCTGGAGGCCCGGGATCGAATCCCACGTCGGGCTCCCGGTGCATGGAGCCTGCTTCTCCCTCTGCCTATGTCTCTGCCTCTCTCTCTCTCTCTGACTACCATAAATTAAAAAAACAAACAAACAAACAAAAACAATGAGTAACTCTAATGTCTAGTCAAATTAAAATCAGATGGGAAAAAATTGTGAATTGACAATTTCTCTACTCAAAGGAGGATGCACTATGATATAAAGTAACCACATGCATTTCTAAAGCACCCATTAGTATATCATTTTGTTATGAGTCATGAGTCAGAGGACTTGTCAAAACAAAAGAATATGGAAATCACCTCGTATTGTACCCCATTAACAAATTATGAATCAGCATTGGTATCAGGGATAAAAATAAAGTATACAATTTTATTTAGCCATATATTCTTCTCCCTGCCCTCTGCAAAACTGAAGCATGAAGATGAGGGAAGATGAGAGGAGAGTCAAAGAATAAACAATGACTCAACTTTATAGTTGCAGAACAACTATCAAACATAAATGAGTATGCACAGAAAAATATATTCTGATTCACAAAATAAGAACACATGGTGGGGCACTTCACCCTAATTCAATTTTTCACTTAAGTAGCTAGATCACTTAAAACCAGAGACCAAAACAAAAAGAAAGAAAACAAAAACTCAAATGGGCTATGAGTTATAAGGACAGAGTAGGACACAGCAGGCAGACACACAAAAGAGAAGTGATTTCAGCATTTAGAGGAATAAAATAGAAACAAAGTATACTGAATGCAATGGACTTTAGAAAATAATATTTCTCCTTCTTTATAGAACACTGAATTACAGAAATGACCACTTAAATCTTTAATACCCCCCAAAACAGTATTAATTTTAAAGAACAAGGTAATGGTGCTAATAGGATCTAGATACATTCTCCCTCATTCAAGTATCATGAAAAATATGCAGGGAATAAAGTATGCAGAAAAATAAGCAAACATATGTTATATAGGGATTGAGAGTGATCAGACTAAAGATTTTTAAATTTATTTTGGAGAGAGAGTATGAGTGAGCAAGGTGTAGGAGCAGAGGGAGAGAGAGAGCAGACTCTCCAGGGGGCTCAGAACCTAACTACTTGATCCTAGGACCCCAATATCATGACCTGAGCCAAAATCAAGAGTATACACTCAATGGACTGAGCCACCCAGGTGTCCCCAAGACCAGGCTTTTTATTTTTATTTTTAAGGATTTTTATTTATTTATTCATGAGAGACACAGAGAGAGGCAGAGAAATAGGCAGAGGGAGAAGCAGGCTCTGTGGGGAGCTTGATGTGGGACTCGATCCCAGAACCCCAGGATCATGACCTGAGCCAAAGGCAGATGCTCAACCACTGAGCCACCCAGGTGCCCCTAGGCGAGACTTTTTAAATTGCATACTTTAAGTAAATATTTCTACATACCAAATTCTTATTCACTCATTTGTTTCATTTGGTTATTTCATGCATGTTTTTAGCATATTCTGGCATAGTGGTAGGATTCAGTGATCATATAAGGAGCAAAATCAGACATAGGCCCTGCTTAAATGTAACTTTACCTCTAGACAAACATACACATGTAAAGAACAACTGAAATAAGTCTATAAAGGAGAAATACTATTCTAGGTGCATGAAAGGGGGGTTTAACCTTTTTTGGAATGAGGAAGCTTCCCTAAGTTTGGGTTTCAAACTGAAAGATAAGGGGAACTTAGTTAAGCAACTGGGGAAGGAAAGAAGATTCCAGACATAAACAAAACTATGTAGTGGAGGCAGTAAGATAAGAAATACATGTGAGATATGAAATAATAGTAAAAAGTGATTATAGCAGAAGCATAGTGTGAAAGGGAGCAAATGGTAACATTTAAATAACAGCTTCAAATCTTAAAATGGTATTGAAAACATGAATTCTGAAGTTTTTATGGGCTAGTTTACATAGAAGCATCTTCTTATTGGAAAAACAAAACTTAATTCAAAATTATGGATAAAATATGAAAAAAATTATCTTAAAAAATTAATCAAAGATCTGAAAGATAAATTAGCAGGACAAATAGGAGAGGAAAATCCTGAGATGTAAACAAAGGACTCAAGGTAGAAGTTTCTCTAGATTAAAATAAGATGTGATACTGAAGTGTGCTCGGTGCCAAAAGTAAACCACTATCAGCCCATCCTTCCCAAGGGCACTATGAGAAGACCTGACTTGACACATTAAATAGAGTAGTGTGAAACAAACTTTTATTTTTTAGAGAAGGAAAGAGATCATGAGTTGGCAGGGGAGGGGCAAAGGGAGAGGGAAGGAGAGAATCTCAAGAAGGCTTCACACTAAGCCCCAACATGGAGCTCGATTTCAGGACCCTGAGATCATGACCTGAGCCCAAATCAAGATGTGATAACTTAACTAAAAGCCTAGAGATGTAACAGTTTTAAACTTTTGTGCGTCCCAAAACATAACCTCCATCTATTTTTTTGAGGGGGTAATAATTTTTTATTAGGATTCAGGTTCCAAATAAGGTAAAGCAGCGGCAAGAGGGGTGCAGGAGGGGGATGCGGAGGCGACACCAGGCATGGCTAGCACCTCCATATATTTAAAGCAAAAAATTTGCAGCTCTATGAAAATTAATAAGTAAATTAAATAATAGTTTGTGATTTTTCATTTTTCTTTTTTTTTTCTTTTAGTTTGTGATTTTTAACAGACTTCTAATCATTAGTGAAATAATGAAAAAGATCAAAACTATCAGGAAAGATTTCAGAAATCTGCATATGATTGTCAACATTGACTAATAGACATATTTGGAACTCTCTTTCCAAAATTTGAGCATATCTTCTTTTTCAAGAACAAGCAACCTATTTAAATAAAATCATACTATGCTAGTTGGCCAGTGAGCAAATTCTAACAAGTTTGAAATGATTGAAGTCATATTAAGCTTGTTCTCTAACCATAATGCAATTAAGCTAGAAGTCAACTGCAAAATAAATAACATATCAGTCTGAAAATTAACTAAGGAGATTAGAAACTTAAAGCTGAGAGGCACCTGGGGGGCTTTGTTGGTTAAGCATCCAACTGTTGGTTTTGACTCAGGTCATGACCTCAAGGTCATGAGATCAAGCTGTATGTTGGGCTCCAGGCTCGGCATGGAGTCTGCTTGAAATTCTGTGTCTACATTTTCCTCTACCCCTTCCCCTGCTCTCACTTGCACACATATACACACACACTCTCTCTCTCTTTTTCTAAAATAAAATAATAAAATCTTTAAAAGTAAAAAAAAAGAAGCAAAGTTGGGAGACATCAGCAAGACAATGAAACAGGAAGCCCAGCTCTCCTTCTCCTCATAGACCCAGCTATTCCACACCAATATAGGGGCCAATTCTCTTTGTGAAAATCCAGAGATCAGTTGAGAGGCTCCTACATCCCCCAAGAAAACTTGAATACAGGCAGATTTAAGCTAGTAGGAAAATTTATGGGACATTCTCTCCATAATCCCTCTTTCAGGCACAGCACCACATAATCAGGAGGAAACTCTGGGAAGCTCCAGCTTTTCCCAAGGGAGGGAGTGGACTAGATAACACACTCAACATTCCGACTTTCCAGGGAACTGTCCGAGTAACTAGTTTCTGTCATGCCCAGTTCTTAGCACTGACCAGAAAGAGCACCTTGCTAGGAGCTGCACGGAACAAAGATAATTTGGACTATACACACACTTATTGGCTATATTCCCTCCTTCCAATTTATTGCAGGAAAATATCCCCAATCCCTGTTTCCTCCTGAGAAGAAAAATAAGTTGGAATATGCATCTAACATTTCAGCTTTCTAAGGAGTTGCCAAAGGGACAAGCTTCTGATTTATAGGACTTGGCATGCTTTAGCTAGCTGAGAGCCCCTGAGAAAAAAGGTAGTGGTTTGGTATAGCGTGCAGTCATTACCAGATCCCCTTTCCCTGGATCAGTGTGGCATGATCAGGAAAATTCAGTCTCTGAATATCTCGAGGGAGGGAAAGAGAACACTGAAACATGCATCCAACATTCAGATTTTACAGGGGGCTGCCCAAGGGACTGGTTTCTTTCTCATCTGTTTCAGAATGCTGATGGGAAATAAATCTAGAGGCCTGGGGGATCCTTAGAACTCAAAAAAAAAAAAAAAGAAAAGAGTGGACTGCTTCAGAGGATTCATAGTACAGCAGACAGACATGGGAACAAAGATTATGTACTCCTTAAAAATAAACCAGAAAACCTCTTTAATAGGGAATTTATATGTATAAGTCTAGATAAGACATGGCCACCGAAAAGATATGAGAGGCTATGAGGATCTCTACCAGGGCTGATTGGCAAAAGGTTTTCCTTGTATGAAGTTAGTCCACAAAGTCTGGGGAAAATAGCAGTTTTTTTTTTTTTTTTTCAAATGTGCAGACACCAATACAAAGTGTCACAGAAAATGAAGAAACAGAAATATAGTACAAAAAGGAACAACAACAAAATCTACAGAAGCTGACCCTAAAGAAGTAAAGATATATTAATTGATTGAGAAAGAATTCAAGATAGCTCCCATAAAATGTTCACTGAAATCAGAAAAATGATGCATGAAAAGAAAACAAACAAACAAGTATTTCAACAAAGAGACAGAAAATATTTTTTAAAAAGCCAAAGAGAACTTGTGGAGCTGAAGAATAAAACTTCCCTGAAAAAAAAAAATCACTAGAGTAGTTAAACAGTGAACAAGATTAAGCAGAAGAATCAGTGAATTGAAATACAGTCCATTTAAAATGATCCAGTCACAGAGGAACAAAAAGAAAAAGAATGAGAAATAGTAAAGAAACCTACAGAATTAATAGGACACCATCAAGTTGTTATATACATTATAAGAATCCAAAAGGAAGAGATAGAAGAAGGAGAAAAAAGTTTATATAAAGAAGTAATGGCTGAATACTTCCCATTACCTGAGAAAGAAAATGGACACTCAGATTCAGGAAATCCAAAAACTCTCTGAGGAGATACCCAAAGAACTCCACATGGAGACACATTTTTCTGTGTCAAAATTCGAATAAAAAGAGAATTTTGGAACCTTCAAGGGTACAGTGACTCAAAAAATTAAAAATACAACTACCATATGATGCAGCAATTCCACGTGTGGGTATTTAACCAAAATAAATATAGCATTATTTGTATATCCATGCATTATTCAAATATCCAAGATGTAGAAACTACCTTAATACCATTAATGGATGAATAAAGAAAATGAGATGTATACATATAATTTAATATAATCAGGCTTTCAAGAAAGAAGGAGATCTTGTCATATGTGACCATATGTTTAAACCAATTTGTTAAAGTGTATTTTATGTGCCAGAATTTTGTCTATCATGGTGAGTGTTCCAAGTTAGCTTGAGAAGAATGTGTATGCTGCTATTGTTGGATGAAATAGCCTATAAATAGCAATTCTATCCAGTCAATTGATAGTTTTTTTGAGTTCAGCTACGTCCTTACTGATTTTTCTATCCATTATTGCTGATAAAGGGATATCTGCCATTTCTGATAAAAGGATGTTGAAATCTCCAACTGTCATAGTTCATTAGGCCACTATAGCAAAATACCAGTCTGGGTAGCTTATAAACAATAGAAATATATTTCTTACACTTCTGGAGGCTGGATATCCAAGATCAAGGCACCAGCATGGTCATGGTCTCCAGTGAGTGTCATCTTTCTGGTTCATAGCCAGTGTGTTCTTGCTGTGTCCTTACACAAGATAGAAGGGGATGGCAATCTCTCTGAATTCCTTTTTATAAGCACTAATTGCATTCATGGGAGCTCCAACCCCTACGACTTAAGCAGCTCCCAGTGGCCTTACCTACTAATACCATCATGTGTGTATTAGGAGTTCAAAATGTGAATTTGCGGGGAGGGACACAAAATATTCAGACCATAGCACCAAATATGATAGTGGATTCCTCTATTCCTCTTTGTAATTCTGTTAGTTTTTGCCTTACAAAAGTTAGTTTACATTTGTTGATCAAATTTGTTATTTTGATTTGTTAAGTGCACATATTAAAGATTACTATGTCTTCTTGGAAAATTGAACTCCTTTATTATTATATAGTGCCCTTCTTTATCCCTTATAACTTCCCCTGCAGTGTTCTGTCTGAAGTTAATATAGCTATGCCTGCTTTTTCTGATTAGTGTTAGCAGAGTATATATTGCTCCACATATATTAATCTATATGTGTCTTTATATTTAAAGCGGGTCTCTTATAGACAACTATAATCGGGTCTTGTTTTTTGGTACACTGTGACAATCTCTGCATTTTAATTAGTTCATTTAGACCATTGACAAAGTGATTATTGAGTTGAATTAATATCTATCATATTCACTGCTGTTTCTAATTTATTGCCCTTATTCTTTGTTCATATTTTATTTTCTACTCTTTTGCTACCTTTTGTGGTTTTAGTTGAGCATTTTATATGGTTTCAGTTTCTTTGAATTTTTAGCATATTGCTTATACTTATTTTTATTTTCTAGTGTTTGCCAGTGTATATCTATTTGTTAATTGTTATGTCTTTCCACTGGATTGACTCTTTTATTATTGTGTAAAAACTTTCTATGACTATTGAACAATTTTTACCTATACTGTTTTCATATATATATTTATCTTATATATACATATATATATATATACCCATACTTTTGACTACATTTATATGGAATATTGTCATCCATCCCTTCACTTTCAGCCTGTGTGTGTTCTTAAATCTAAAATTATCATCTTATAAACAGCATATAGTTGGATTTTTAAAAATCCCTTCTACCAATTTATATCTTCATTGGTGAGTTATATCTATTTATATTTAAAGTGACTATTGACTTAAATTTATTGATTTATGTTTGAAGTTATTACCTAAAGACATCATTGTTGTTTTGTTGTTTTCTGTGTTATTTGTAGCTCTTTTGTTTCCTCTCTTCCTCTATTACTGTCTTCCTTTGCAATTTGAGATGTTTTACATTTGTGCAATATACATTAATTCTTCTTTATCAAATTTTTTGTATCTGCTAGGATTTTTGTTTTGTGATTGCTATTAGGAGTGCATAAAACTTTCTATCATAGCAGTCTTTTTGAACTAATGACAATTTAAGTTTAAAATACACATAAAAATCTATACTTTTACTCCCACACACACTTTATTTTAATGATGCCAGAATTTCCTTCATTTAGATTGTGTATCCAATAACCAATTTTTGTGCTTATAGTTATTCTTAATATTTTGTCTCTTATCTTTCACACTAAGATTAAAAATGATTTATGAGCCATCCTCAAATTATTACAGTATTCTGTATCTGTCTATGTATTAACCTTTACCAGTGAGATTAAAACTTTCATATGCTTTTAAGCATACTTTCATTTCAACATAAAGAACTCCCCTAAGCACTTTTTGTAAGGCAGAACCTGTGGTAATGAACTCCCTCAGTTTTTGTTTGGGGCAGTATTTATTTTTCCTTTATTTTTTAAAGGACAATTTTGCTGGGTATAATATTTTTGTTTGGTAGGTGTTTTTTTCTTTCAGTACTTTTATTATATCATTAAATTCTCTCCTAGCCTGAAATACATTTGCTATGAAATCAATTGATAGTTTTATAGGGGTTCCCCTGTATGTAATGAATCATTCTGCTTTCAAAATTCTCTTTGTCTTTTAATTTTGACAATTTAATTTTAATGTACCTTGTAGACCTCTTTAGATTTAGTCTATTTGGGGAATCTTGGACTTTATGAATTTGGAGGTCCATTTTCCTCTCTAAATTTTATTTTGGTCCATTATTTCTTTAAATATGCTTCATGCTCTTTTTTGTCTTGTATCATGTGTATATTGGTTCATTTGTTTATATTCTATAAGGCCCCTAGATTTTCCTCATTCTTTTTCATTCTTTTTTTCCTTTTTGTTCTTCTAACTAGGTAATTTAAAATGACTTGTCTTTAATGCTTATGCTTGTTTGAGTCTACTGTTGAAGCTCTTTAACTGAACTTTTTCAGTTCAGTCATTCTATTCTTTAGCTCCAAAATTTCTATTGGTTCTTTCTTAATGATTTCTGTCTCTTTGAACTTCTCATTTCCTTCATGTATTGTTTTCCTGATTTCATTTAACTGTGTACATGTCTTCTCTTGCAGATCTGAGATACTTTGAGATGATTATTTTGAAATTTTTGTCAAGCAGTTCATAGATCTCCATTTCCTTCATGTTAGTTACTGGAGTGTTATTTTGTTCTTTGGTGGCATTATGTTGCCCAATTCTTTTTGATATTTATAGTATTCTGATGATGTATATATATTTGAATAAGTAACCACTTCTTCAAGTCTTTATAGATTGGTCTCAGCAGGCAAAACTCTTCACTAGTTAGCATGGCCAGAGATTCTGAGTGGATCACCAGGGAGAATTTGTAGGTTTGCTTGTTTGTAAGGTTCACAGGCAGTTAGGCTTGATGCCTAAACCTATAGGTGGGAAGGCCTAGTATCTGGGTCTACTGGGAGAACTTAGAGCCAGAATCCACGGGGGTGGAATTGAGGTTGAGGCCCATGACAAAGTCATATAATCACTTGGTTCTCTTTCCCCCAGAGATGAATTTTTTAGTGGGGGGGATCTCTCTTAGCATTGCACTGTATAGTTCTAAAGTGAAACTTTCTTACTCTCTTCGATGTGTCTTTTCTCATTTCTGTGCCCTATCTGGTTATTGTAATCACTCATCAGGATTCTTGGGCTTTTGTGAAGGTATTTTTGCCCTTTGAAGCTTTTCTGTGGGAGGATAAGGGCTAGGATCTTCTATTTGGCAACCTCCTGAAGTTACTCCTTAGCTTTTCTTATCTTTGTCAAAATAATAGAGATGTGAGAATAAAGAATTAGTACATTTGAAGAAAGATTAGTAAAGATTACCCAATCCCTCCAAAAAAAGAAAGACAAAAAGATAATAAACAAAGCCTCAGAAATTTGTTAGACAATATTAAATGGTACAATATGTGTGTAATTGAAAATTCAGAATGATAAATAAAAAATGAACAGAATATATACTTGATGAAATAATGACTATAAATTTTTAATGAAAACATTATTTGAAGAAACAAAAATCTTTATAATTCCAGTTAGTTAAATAATTATTTAAAATAAATTGAAATAAATAAATAGATAAGAAAATAAATAAAACATGCTGACTAATCAAAAGTATCAAAAAGCAGAATCAAGGTTTACTTCATACAGAGATGGCAAAGTGACACGAGGATTCTTTGGGGAGACTAACAGAATCGTTCTTGATTATATATTGCAGAAAATAAAAGTGAATAATTGTCAAGAGTATGAGTAGTTTATCCACAACAGAATTATTTAAACAGCCAAATAAAATATAAGATTGCCAACTTCATAAATAATTTAAACAATTCTATTTTATGAAATAATCACATATATTTTTTCACTGAGTAGGCTTTCAAAGTTAAAATATAATAATACCTGGTTATGGAGTATGATAAATAGATGCTACAATATTGTGATATTTAAATTGTAAATTTTTGTATTACTTTTCTTTATCCTTAAGTTAAAAAGATATACAAGGATACATAGAGTTATTCACTGGGTTCTCTGTAATAGAAAAAGAAAAACCTAAGTGCATACCAATAGAACTTTGATTAAATGCATTATAGTTTATAAAGTGTTAAATGGTGAGAGCATGAGTATGGAGTTTACATTGCTTGCATTTGTTCTTCCATTAGAATGTGTATAGTATAAACAAATTAGGCAAACTTTCTATTTTAGCTTTTGTAAAATGGGAATGACAGTACCTACTTACAGAATAGCTACACAAGTATGCAATGTTGATCCTATTTTTCTTCTTCTTCTTATCATCATCATCATCATCATCATCACTATTTTTATTTTCTTTTTATTTTATTTTATTATTTTATTTTATTTTATTTTATTTTATTTTATTTTATTTTATTTTATTTTTATTTTTATTTTCCATGGCATGGCTTGCAGTCAATGAGTTCAAAATATATATAGAACTTGTAAATAATGTGACAAACAATTATGGTATCATAACAAAGCATGAAAATAAAAAGATATATTGATATATATGAGGACATAAAAGTTATCTTCAATAGTAATATCAAGTTAAAATCCTGGGATAATTTGCAATTTTTCAAAAGTTCCTCTGTGAGCATAATATATATTATATCACATATAATGCATATTATTTATACAATTTTACAGAATTATTAGGAGAGAAAGGTCTGGGTGTTTTAAAACTAGAAGCAATGATTGCCATCAAGAATTCTATTTCAGGAAATATTTAAGATTTTTCTTGTTCATAATTTCTAATATTGTCTAAATGTAGATTTATTAATATTTGTAATAAGAAAAATATTCTAAATGTTATATGAATCAGTCCCTATATAACTGGTTGGAATTTGGAGAATAAAGAAAACAATGAAAAGGAGAAAACATTTTAAAGCAACCTTAGTTCCTGGGCAGTGATTTTAATCTGCAGTAATTTGATGCCTCCCCAATTTAGGCTGTTCTATATTTGCACACTGCTTAAAACAAATGATGAACATTCACAAGGTAAGCAGATAATCTAGAAAAATTATGGGGTTAAAACCTCAGAAATTCAGCTGAAGTTAATAAAATTAATCATAGTTGCTGTAGTTTAATTTATTTGTCCTCTTGTTAAGACATGGGCTGCCCCGTTCAGAAGAATGCATAAACAATGATACATACTAATTCACTTTAGGCCTTCAAAGGAAAGTTTTCATCAGCCTAAAATCTCAATCTCACAATTTGCAACTAGCATTCATTGGCAGAGTTGCCCTGTTATAGGAGCGTGTGCCTCCACCAGCATCTGTAACATTTACAGAGTTGCTATCACTCCATGCCAGGCATCAAATGCTACAATGAGGAAATGTAAGACTCAATATATATCCTAAAAGAATTTATCTTCTATTCAGAGTATTAACATTTGAAAAACAATTTTGATAAAATAAGAGTAAAATAACTGTCCACACATTACTACTAGAAAACTCAGGGAGCAAATAGACTAATGCCGATAATGGTGGGAAGGATATAAAACATTTTACAAAAAGATGGCTTTTGAGTTGTCTCTTGAAAAATGATAAGGCTGAATAAGAAATTTCTCAGTGGGGTAAAAAAGAGCTTATAAAAATATAGATACAAGAAAGATGATATTTTCAGGACTTGCAAAGTATTAATACATGCAAATAATTTTGAAGTTGTGTAAGTGGGATTAGCAACCGATTGTTTGCTAAAAGATCCTTTGTAACATATTTGCATAAATAATGATTCTGTGAACAATATAAGTTTTTTTTCCTAATGATAGTTGTAGTCAATACATAATGGAGAATTTTTAAATAGCCATTTGAAGCCTCACAGATGGAAGAAATTAAACTCAAAACACGAACATATTTCGTTTCTTTGTCTAACTTAATCTTGATTTCCAGGTGCCACCATGACTTCACTGGCAAATGAAGTGACAAATAAGCTTGATTAGTGGACTAATCATTTAACTAGATTTTCTTTTTTGTAGTTTCTATTTAATTGCTTTTCTAAATGATCACAGGTGCATTAAATTTTGGTTTTGGTTTGGTTTTTGCTACTGTTTCTAAGGAATTGAATATAGAAGAATAGCAAAGTTTTCCATTGAAATTCTGATGTCCATGTATGGATTTGAGGTTTAGAACATTGCTTAACAACCTTTCTGAAACTACCATGAGGGATATTTTGCCTGACCAAGAATGTAAGTTCAGCTATCAATGAAATAAGATAGAGTTCAAGTATTGCTTCAATACAGAACTCCTTATCAATAAAGTAACTTAGTGAGTAAATGACAGCTCTTGTCTGTCTCCTCGATCCCTGACATGCATCCTGACAGCATGTAGAATAACAAAAGAACAGATATGCTTTACGTGGCTATGTCACTAAAGCAGGAGGGATTGCTTTTAAATAAGACACTTTAAATATAGAAACTATTCACAACCATGAGTGAGAAGATTTAAAAAACCCCAGAGGTTATCTAGTCAAATCTTATTTTACAGATGAGAAAAGTAAAGTTCAAGACTTTAAGTGATTTCAACAGGGAAATCGCAATGGACTTTCAGCCCAGTGCTGTTTTAATTCTATCAGTTTTCTTCTATTTTTGGCTATAAAATATTTGCCATAACTTAAAATAACATCATATTACAACACACATTCTATTTTGAAATATAGTGTAAACACACAGAAGTACTCAACAGTAGTCTAGGAGTCCGTGATATTAAGGCACCTAGTAAGAATAAACCATTTGTTTTTTTAACCCATTAGCCATAATTATCTTTGGATGAGATCAAAGGCAATTCCATTTTACAGTGAAATGAAAATTCTTGGATATCTTAGCATAAGCTAAGATTATATAGCACTTTTTGAGTTAGAAAGATAGTTATTATGTGTACCATCTATATGATCCCTATTTTTAGATAAGGGAAGCAAAACATAAAGCTTAAGTAACTTGCCCAACATTGTATAAACTAGAAATGATTGCAATTGATGAATTATTGAACACCACACCTGAGACTAATGATGTGCTATATGTTAGCTAATTGGATTAAAATAAAAAATTTAAAAAAATAAAAAAAAAACTAGAAATGGTAATTCAGAATTAGAAGCAAGGTAGTGCTCATAAAATAATTAAAATAGAAATTAATTATGACAAAGATAATTTAAAAAATTTCTAAACACATGGCAATCAAACAAGATATTTCTAAATAAATCATGGACCCAAAAGGAAAGCCCAATACATATATACAATATATATATAAAAGTTAATGAAACTAAAAGTACACTAATCAAAATTTATGGCATGCAGATAAGGCAGCAGTTTTTAAAAGGATTTTTAAAAAAGACTTTATTTATTCATGAGAGACAGAGAGAGAAAGAGAGAGAAAGAGAGAGGCAGAGAAAGAAGCAGACTCCATGCAGGGAGCCTGACGTGGGACACGATCCCGGGTCTCCAGGATCAGGCCCTGGGCTGAAGGCTGCGCTAAACCGCTGAGCCACCTGGGCTGCCCCGGTAAGGCAGCACTGAGCATTATTTCATATTTGGCTTTTTCACTGTATTAACACTTGTACTGAAGGTGCAAAATCACTGATAGGGAGTAAAATTACAGGTGCCTTAGCAGGAATTAGGGCAATAGCACTAAACTGTACTAGCAGCGATCACATCTTAGATAGATGATAGATGGCATCTATTAAAACCTACATCTAACATCATACTGAAGCATTGAATGATCTCCCCTAAGATTCACAACAAAAGAGGAATGTCTGCTCTCACCTCTCTTATTCATAGTACTGGAAAATCTAGACACTACAATAAGACAAGAAAAAGAAATTGAGACAATGTGGCATTGCTGGAGACACATAGACTAGTGGAAGAGAACACAGAAGCCAGATAGACTAGCATAAGTATATCTGATTGATTTTTGACAAGGGTGCAAAGCAATGAAATAGAGGGAAAAAAGTGCTTTCAACAAATGATGCTGGACCATTTAGAGTTAGACATCCAAAGGAGGAGAGAAATAACTTTCACCTAACCTCACAACTTTTGTATAAAATAACTCAAAATGTAAGAGCTAAACCTATAAATCTTGAAGAAAGGATAGGAGAGGGTATTTCTGGGCTTTATTTTTTTATTTATTTAGAATTTCTGGAATTTATGGATAGGCAAATAGTTCTTAGATTTGACACTAAGAGGACAATGTGTAAAAGGAAAAAATATTAATTGGCTATCATCAAAATTAAAGTCTTTTGATTTGCATATCTCTCCATATGAAGTGGATGAAAAGATAACCTACAAAGTAGGAGAAAGTATGTGCAAACCACATATCCAACAAAGAACTATTACATAGAATATATAAAATTTTCTAATGCTGAATAGTACAAAACATGAAATCTAATTAGAAAATTGAGAAAAGGCTTTAGCAAACATTTCACCATGAAGGATATACAGATGGCAGATAGCGTATAAAAAGATGTCCAGCATAACTGGTTATGAAAGAAATGTGAATAAAAATTAAAGTCAGATACCACTACATGCCTATCTGGCTAAAATAAAATGAAATAGTGATAGCATCAAATTCTGACAAGAATGTGGAGAAACTGGATCATTCATATCTTGAAGGTGGGAATATAAAATGATGTAACCTCACTGGGAAAACTACTTAATAGTTCCGATTAAAATTAATCATGCAGCAATGATATGACCCAGCAATTGAACCTTTGGACATTTTCCAGAGTAATGAAATCTGATGTTCATACAAAAATTTCTTTTGTTTTCTATGCAAAATTTCTATGGAAATATCCATAAAAGCTTTATTTGTAATAGCCAAAACTGGAAGGAACCCAGCTGTCCTCCAACAGGTGAATAGTTAAACAGTGTTACATATCATGGAATACTGTTCTGCAGTCAAAACTAATGAACTATTAACTCATTCAACAGCTTTGTAGAATCTCTGGGGATTTATGTTGAGCTAAAAGAGATTATCCTAAAGGTGACATACTGTATTCTTTCATTCATATAACATTTTTTAAAGTTATTTTTTTTTTAATTTACCTACGTAATCTCTACATCAACATGGGGCTTGAACTCACTACCCTCAAATCAAGAGTCGCATACTCTTCTGACTGAACCAGCCAGGCACCCCTCATTCATATAACATTTTAAAATGGAGAATAGATTGATGGTTACCAGTGACAAGGTTATGGTCTTTGTGGTGATGGAACTGTTGAGATTCTTGACTATATTAGTGCATAGAAAAACCTATATATGTAATGAAATTATATAGCATTAAACAAAGGTATACATAACAAAATACAAGTCAAAATGAGAAGTCTTAATAAAATCAGTGGATTGAATCAATGCTGATATCTTAGTTGCGGTGTTATACTATAGTTTTACAAAATGTTGCCTGGGGAGAAAGTGGATAAAATATATAAGGGAACTCTCTGTATCGTTTCTTACAACTATGTATCAATCTACAGTTATTTCAATAAAAATTTCAGTTTTAAAAAGGAATGAAATACTGTGCAACATAGATGAACCTTAAAAACTTTATTCTAAGTGGAAGAAGTCACTAATAAAAAGAGATAGTAGATATATATTTGCCTAATGCTAGGGGAGAGGAAGAAGGAAAAGTGACTGCTAAAGACAGTTTTGTTTTCTGGGATGATTAAAATGTTCTAAAGCCAGATTGTAGTAAAAATACTAAAAACCACTGAATTATACACTTTAAGATAATTTTGTGATAGTTATAAATCTCAATAAATCTGTTTTTTTTAAAGATTCAGCGAAAATTATGGCATTTAATTTGGATCAATATTTTTTTTCTCCTCCCAAATGTGTAGAAGTTTTCCAAATCTAGCTGAGATTTTTGCCTACATTTTAACTGACTTTTCACATTTAAGCGTGTGTCTGAACAATCTTTACTGAGTGAGCAAATGAACTGAATAAATCTCTTGGAGTGAATTGTGAAGCTAGTTGCTCAATGTATGAGCAAGTGAAATGGCTTACATATTAACACATTTCAATTCATACCTGTAAGACTGTGCATGTTTTCATCAGTCTGTGGTGGAAGGGATGTTGAGGCTATACTGTTTATTCCTGTCAACTTTCTTTTAAGGTAGGTTCTTATTGATCTGCTCTTTTGTCAGTCTGACCTTCTTTGTTTCATAGCTCCAGAAATTTCTAAACATTTGTATTTGGTTAGGATCCTTTCCTCTGTTTTCCAAAATAAATGTGTTTTCTTATTTCTTAGACATCCAAATGGAAATACTGAGTAAGAAGGTAGATATTGTAGTCTAATCTTGATTTGAGAGTTCTCATGGTATCAGTGGTATTTAGTTGTCCAAAGACTCCTCTCTGGTGTACTCCATTTGTTAAAAGGCCTGGAAGAATGGAGGAAACACTTAAAAGAAGATTGACGACTCACCAGTGAATTAAAGGAAAAACAAACACACTTGGTGTCTTTGAATCAAATTGAAGTTGTTTTCTTCAGAAGTAAGGTGATGATTGTGTCAAATGCCGATGATAGTTTAAAATGAAGATTAGTACACAAATGACCTTCATGTGGGAATTATGGTTAAGAATATGATCGCAGCTAGTACAGTTTAGTGCTATTGCCCTAATTCCTGCTAAGGAACCTGTAATTTTACTCCCTATCAGTGATTTTGCACCTTCAGTACAAGTGTTAATACAGTGAAAAAGCCAAATATGAAATAATGCCTGTCACTCTTTAGAAAACCATTTTGACCTCACAATCACCTGAAGGGTATAGACAACTCTTAGGGGTCCTGTAAGTTACAATTTAGAAGCCATTCCCCTGATAATACAGTATTGTATTTACATAGTTTGATAAATGTAACATAAATATTTTCTAAAAGCAAATAACTGTTGACTTTTATGCAGTGAGATTGCTTTTATACCAGTAAAAATGAAGTATAATACATTAGCATTCCTAAACTAAATTATAAGGACAAGTTTATTTTTTCAACATAAAGTATATCATTCTTTTTAAGGAGGTCAAGTTAATATGGGGAGCAATACCTTAACATTCACTTCTTCATATGCTTTTTGATTCATAGCAACTGCTTATTTTTATATCATTCTTATTTTATTGAAAATTAATGATGGTTTATTCTATTATAAATGAAATAATGTGAAGTAATAATTACTATCTTAAATTTACCTACTAAATTTTTAAAAACACTATATGACATGTGCCTGAAGATTTTTGAGCAATGACAATTTAGTATAATTTAAATTTAAGCTCAATGTTTCAGATTTTCAGAATTCAATATTATCAATAAGAAATAGAAAATTAAAAATAATTTCAGTTTTCAGCTTAACTTTAATTTTGCTTTACATTGGATAATAGACACTTAGTAGCATTTACATAATAATGAATATCTTAAAGCCCTAATCATCTTAAACTCTAGCTATGGATAATTGATGTATAGATACATCTAATAGATTTATGTGTATTTAAGAAATTTCTAATAAATTAAATAATAATTATATGTTTGAAATCTTATTAAGAATAATTTGTTCGGTTGCTGTGCTCCCAAACTGATTATTTCAAGCAGAGGCAGCTTCTGTTTAGAGGCACAATGAAGCAATCTCCAGCTAGAAAAAGAGCTGTCGCTTATTGGGTTCATGAAGTAGATAGGGAGCCAAAGGATGCTTTCAGGTGGAGATGAAAGTCATAAAGTGTGTGAATTAAAAAGAACAGATTCATTTATCTTTGTCTCTTACACCTGGACAGAATGCTAAGAGCCATCTGTCAAAATCGCATTCAATGCAATAAAAGGCATTTTGTTTATCTGTGAATAAATTAAATGGACCTGGATGGGATTTTAATGGAAATATGTACAGTTGAGATTTCCAAACAATCAAGCTTGGCATTTCCTTCAACAAGCTTTTGATGGGACTCTTTAGAGGGCAATTCTCAAGGAGAATTCCCTCTTCCTCTTTTTTTTTTTCCTGGCAATAGGGCTCTAATTTTTTTCTTTTTAATATTTGATACTTTTTGGATCAGTAGAATATTAGAGAAAGAGTTCCAAACAGTCTAGGAAATTTTGCCTTGGGATGGATAAATAAGTGAAGTGAAAAAATATGATTTTACTTAGAATGCTAAGTGGGTTGTCCCTAAAATTGATGAAAATATTGTAGCTTTTATAGACTAACACATTAAGTAAATAATTCATTCACAGAATATTACTGTACAATTTTTTAATTCTTTTTTATTTATTTTTCCTTCCAAAGAATAAGGCACCAAGTTGGGAATTAGGGGAAGAATCACATTTTTTCCATCTTTTTAGTCTCTCTTTGTTTTTATTTTTATTTTTTTAATTATTAAGAATGAAACAGATGTATATAGAATGACAAACATTATAATAACAGAAGAATCTATGGAAAATTAAAATACAATTTGTAAATATTATTGATCTTTGGAAATAGCAATATAATATCTTAAAAGTTAGTTTGTGAAAATCAAAATTGATGTTAAAATGTCCAGTTTCATGTAAGTAGCTGTGACAATCTTCTTGGCAAAGTTGAGAGTATTTCACATAAACAAAACATTTTGGTTAAGTATTTCTTTGAAATACATCAATATTTATAATTTATGTACATTTGGATTCTTCAAAAGAGCTGCTCCCATAATAATGTAATTTGTACCAAAGAAAAACACACAAAGTAGGCAAGTTCAATGTTCAGGATAGTACTGTACTCTGAGATAATTCTTTAAAAATCAGTAGAAAAATATAAAATTTATAGAATTAACACCTCTTCTCTCCCTAAGATATCTTCAAACATTAAAAACACATATGTGAGGATTGGGAATCTCCTGAATGGCACAGTAAGGACCTCAATTTTAAAGTGCCAAAATTAAAATCATGCATCACCACACACACAGAATCCCTTGGCAAATAGGTATTTTGGTGCCAGGCATTTAAAGAAACCTCTGCCCAATCATTAACTGATTACTAAACTAATCATGCAGAGACCTTAGTGGCTATTCAGTGTAAGGAATACAGACTTAGCCCAGGAAACTCATAACATTTAGAAAAAAAAATGAAACTTGTAAAAAACAGAGAAACATGGCCCATGCATGGGGGTGGCACTGGGGGATGCAGTCAATAGAAACCATTCTTTAGGAGCTCAATTTTAGACCAGTAGACAAAGACTTTGCATCAGCATTACAAATACAGTTTTTAAAAAAAGTCAAAGGAAGTCATGTTTAAAATATTAAGAAAGATATGAGAATGATCTATTATGAAATAGAATGTATTAGTAGATAGTGATAAAAAAGTAATAATGAATGGAAATTCTGTGGTTGGTAAGTAAAATTATTGGAATGAAAATTTCTCTAGAAGGGATCAACAGATATAAATTGGCAGGAAAAAGAATCAATCAGCTTGAAGATAGTTCAACTGAAAATATCCAGCCTGAGACAGGAAGAAAAATAATGAAGAAAAATAAAGTGAGACAGCACCATTTTACCAACAAATGCATAATAGTAATCTCATAAGGATAAGGAGGAGAGAGAAAAAAGGCAAAAAAAATCACTTTGCAGAAATAAGTGGCAAAAAATTTTCCAGATTTTATCAAAACAAGAAAACAAGTAACATTAATCTACATTACCCAGCAACTAAATATAAACCAAATAGGACCAAATCAAGGAGTACCACATCTAGATGCAATATAATCAACCTATTTAAAGAAAAAGAGAACTTTGAAAGGTAAAGATACAACTAAAATGGCCTAATATTTTATAAATAATATTAGTATATTTTGTAGCACCTTATTTTGATACAGTGGTCCAAATAACTGTCTGAAAAACACTAGTTTAATGACCATGCACACTATAATTTCCCCACTGTATTTTTCTAGCCAGTTTTTCTTTTTGAATTGATAAATTTTTTGTGTCTCATCTGATCTTTGTGATAATAGAATGAAATAGTTAAAGTGCCTTTGAACTCAACCTATAATAATAATTAGATTTTTTTTCCAACTGAACTTGAACCCTGGGAAGGATATTGTTGTTGTTGTTGTTTTTTTAAGACTTTATTTATTTATTCAAGAGAGACACACACACAGAGAGAGAGAGAGAGAGAGAGAGAGAGGCAGAGACACAGGCAGAGGGAGAAACAGGCTCCATGCAGGGAGCCCGATGTGGGACTTGATCCCCGGTCTCCAGGATCATGCCCTGGGCCAAAGGCAGACACTCAACCGCTGAGCCACCCAGGTGTCCCTGGGAAGGATATTGTTTACTAAATTGCTACATTTACTTCTGTGACCCTGTATTTCATTGTCTTCTAATGTGGCAAGTCTTAGTTTTTAATCCTTTGGAGGAATCAAGTGCTTTGAAATAAATTGTTTACTAAGGAAAATCAAAATTCAATTTTAGACATAAAACATATAAGATTACATAGAGAAAAAAATCCAAACTCTTAGGTGAACTAGAATATGATAATAAATTAGACAAAAAATTATTAGGAAGTTAGGACAATTTAGAAACAAATTTTAAATTGGTTAAACATAACCATCTCAAATATTTTTTAAGTTTTTATTTAAATTTGTTAGTTAATATACAGTGTAATATTAGTTTCAGGTGCACAATAGTGATTCAACTCTTTTATACAACTCAGTGGTCATCACAACAAGTGCAGTCTTTCATCCCTAACATCCATTATACTCATTTTCCCCCCTCACCTCCCTTCTGGAAACCAACAGATTGTTCTCTATAGTCAAGAGTCTGTTTCTTGGAATGCCTCTCTTTCTCCTTCTCCCCCCATATCATTTATTTTGTTTCTTAAATTCCACTTACGAGTGAAATTACATGGTATTTTTCTTTTTCTGACTGACTTATTTCACTTAGTGTAATACACTCTAGCTCCATCCACGTCATTATAAATGGCAAGATTTCATTCTTTTTATTTTTACAGCTGAGTAATATCCCATTATTTATCTATATCTATCTATCATCTATCTATCTATCTATCTACCTACCTATAGATATATACCCCACCTCTTCTTTATCCATTCATCGGTCAATGGGCACTTTGGCTTTTTCCATAATTTGGTTATTATAGGTAATGCTGCTATAAACATCAAGGTGCAATACTTTGAATTAGTATTTTGAATGTATAATTGTCTTAAAGAACTAAACTAAGAACTCTGCTAATAAATTTTCTTGGGGATTCAGGTTTAAATAAAAATCTATTGGGACGCCTGGGTGGCTTAGTGATTGAGCATCTGCCTCGGGCTCAGGCTGTGGTCCCAGGGTCCTGGGATGGAGTCCAGCATCAGGCTCCCTCCAGGGAGCCTGCTTCTCCTTCTCCCTATGTCTCTCATGAATGAATAAATAAAATCTTTAAAAAAATGTATTTCCATTCTAAGATAATTTTCTTTTGTTTTCTTGCAATTGGGATATTTTTGTTTGCCCACAGATATGTCCGGATCGCCATCACAATAATGGTACAGACATTAATAATCATTTTATTTCAGATTAATTCTTCCTGCTATCAATGTTGCCTGTACTATCAAAGTGAAGGTATTTTAACGGAAAAAGAAGCAATGTGACTAACTCTATTTTCAGCCAGTTAACATTAAATTTCTGCTATGGAAATAATTAGTTTTTAGTCATACAGCTTTAAAATTAGAATGAATTAAGAGTCTTAAAGTTAGAATTGGAAAAGTACTATTAAAATACTTTTAAGGAAGTCACTTGTGATGAACATTGGATGCTATATATGTGATGAATCTCTAAATTCTACTCCTGATACCAATGTCACCTTATATGTTAGCTAACTAAAATTTAAATAAAAACTTGAAACAAAACAAAAATGCTTTTAGATCTGTGATCAATTTATATGTTGTGAGAATCCTAAATTCTGTATAAAAAAGTATAAATGTTTCTCTCATTGTTCATTCTCTCTTACCTTGTGATTGTGAAATAGAACAGAAAATTTGAAGCATAGTATTTCTTTCTTTGTGTTATAGGGAAGGAAAAATTCTTCCTCTATCCTTCAAAGTCTTCTAGCTGCACTAAGAAATTTCTATGAAACAGGTGAATAGGAGGAAAAAATAATCAATACATGCACATGGAGGTCCAATAATGAAATTGTGATCTAAAGAAATGACCAAGGCAGGCTGTTTTTATATTTTTTAGACAGAGACAATAAATTTGTGAGAAATTGCCAGGATGAAGACAACAGATGTTTGGGAGCTATAATTAGTAAGGGGTTCTAAATGAAATTTGGGCAGAGGTAGTGATTAGAAAAAAGTGACTGGGTTTGTTTCTGTAGCTTTCTCAGCTTTAAAGTTCCTGTCTCCAGTGATGAAGATGTCTTTTTACTTCTTAGTACAAGGGAGAGTACATTCCAAATGGATATTTATTTCCTTGATTTCAGAGGGACAGAGGAGGGTCTGAGTGTCCTTTCTCTGGTTGTTTCTTAAGTAATTTCTATTTTAAATAATCAATATGCCAAAGTGGCACATCTTGGGGTGGTCTGCCCTTGGTTCCTACACTAAGCTTTCTTCTCTAAAGAATAAGTTCAGGACCAATGTCATTGTCCTAAAAGGCATGGATTGAGCAGTTTAGGCCAACGTCACTCTAAACAATGGCCAGTGTTTTCTGCCTTGTCCTGCTTCCTGACTTTTATTTCCATTTGTACTAATGTTCCAATGTGGGGTTTTTCCTCCCTCTTTTGAACTATTATTTTTTTAATTTATAATTTTTTTGTTCTTCCTTTTGCTCTAACATAATGTAATGATTAACAAAATAATCATTTTCAGATAGGTGAAGTAATTAGAGGTGGCCTTATGTTTACAGATCATTTCTCAGATCTGGCCTAGAATATTTTGCAAAGTTTATCCTGGCTCATTTGAGTTCTTGAATTACTGAGACTCAGAATTAAAGCCCAGCTATAAATGAAATACGACTTTGCTTGTCATTATCTTCTGCTTTTATTTCTCTTCGGAACCTTATGCAGAGAGTTATTTGCTATTTATTTGAGGGTGCATTCGTAGTGCACGTAGCATGGGCACCAAATCTGAGAAGTAGAGGACCCTGTTGAATGGTGGGGGAAATCAACAGATTGTCCTTTTCATTTCATAACTGAGTCCAATTGGAGAATATAAACAGTCATTTTAGGTAATGCTCAATCTTTTGAAAGATAATTGCTTAATGGCTTTCATATTTTATCTTCTCTCTAGCTCCTCTCAGGGACCTCATCCTGGGAAAATAAATGAATCACCATTACCTCAAGGTGTTCTCTGGATTCTCTGACCAAGCTCCAAAATGACTGGTTGAATAAAGTTTTGGGTGTGGCTAGCCTGGCTCCATGCTAGGCATCCTCACGTTGTTTGCTGCTGGCATTTGTGGTCAGAATTGTAGTCTTTCTCAGATGGATCAGACCTTGGAAACTAAAACCCACTCGCTCAGCCTCCTTGGCCTTCGCCTCTATGTATAGCTCCGCAATTATGTTATGCACAGTACTTTTCACAGGGTCATTTCACTCTGGCTGGACAGACTTTATGATAAGCCTACTAGCCCCTAACTCAGCCTCAGTGCTGTACAGGAAAGCAGCTGGAGTGCAACAGCATCCTGCCTGACCACATTTCTCTGCCTTTTTTTTTAAATTAAAAAAAGAATTGTATTTACTTAGTAGCATCCAGAATGTCAAAAAAAACAGCTGCAACTTTTTTTTTTTTCTTTGCAGTTACAGAGTGGTATTCAGGTAACAGAACAATTATTTCATGTAAACTGCATCAGGGACAACTGAAGATGAAAAAACTGCCATCCTCATACATAACTAATTTGTGCTGTGCACAGACAAGAAGGTGCTTTAAATTTCCAATGGATTTACAGCCACCACACTTGGCCCAGGTAAGGATAGAGGCTACTGAAAATATCATCAGGACAGGACTTTTTCTTTTATTTTTAAGATTTTATTCATCTATTCATAAGAGACAGAGAGAGAGAGAGAGGCAGAGACAGAGGAAGGGGGAGAAGCAGGCTCTTTGCAGGGAGCCTGATGTGGGACTCGATCCCAGGACCGTGGGGTCAGGACCTGGGCCAGAGGCAGATGCCCAACCACCAGCCCATTACCTCAAGGTGCCCAGGACAGGACTATCTAGGGACACTGTAGTGCAGTGTGTTAACTATACAAAAAAGACAATGTACAATTTAAAAACAAATCCTACATAGCCTTACATTTCATGTTTTTTTCTCTTTAAAAGGAGTTGTTTTTGTTGTACAACAACTCCTTTTAAACATAAACATCTGGCTTAAGTTTGCAGATTTATAAATCTATAAATGATTTATAGACCAGAAAAAAACTGTGCTAGATCCAGCTTCTATCATTGGCTCCTTCACCTTCTTCCTCCTTCTCTTTACATTTGTTGTCTTCTTCCTCTTCCTTCTTTTTCTTGCTTTTTTCAGCTTTGACGACTCTCTTGTTTTCCGCATCAGGCTTTGCTTTAGCCGGGGATGCCTAATAACCATTTTGTGTTCTGGCTGCAGCCTAGCAGCCCTCTCCTCCCGAGGCTGGGCCCCCCAGGCCCGTGTTACCGCACCCCTCTCCTAGTTTCTCCACCACACTGCCCACAAACACCATCTGCAAAAAGCATCTGCAACAAACCTGGATGCTCTCCTTTGATTTGGGGGTGATCCTCAGAACAAACCGAGAGAATGGCCACAGGAGGCCCCTTGGGTGCATTGCTATCCTTGACCTTTTTTTTTTCCTTTAGGGGGGTAGCCGTGTTCATGGGCCTTGTCCTCCTGTGCTCCTTAGCAGGCCTGGTCTTGCACCTCCCTGAGCACTTCTTGGAAAACTCTGAGGGGTTGACCAAAGAGTCTGGGTGCTTGTTCTTAGGCTCCTGCCTGCAACTCTGCAAATGATGACATTTTGTCTCTCAGCTTCTTAGGATCTCCTTTGCCCAGGTTTATTCATTCTCCTCAGAGAGGGGCAGAGTCACCTAATGGCCCTCTTGCTCTCACTTGCCCCCTGGGCTCCCTCTGTGGAGCTCAATGCTTTGCAATGTTCTCTGCCTTCCTCTCTGTTCTACCAAGGCATACGGGAGTCTCTCCCGGTAAACATCAGACACAACTTCAGAGAAGAGCAAATGCTGAAACACAGTAACAGTTACGTTGAGCACTTATCTCAAAGAAAAATCATTATGTAAAGGGACTGTGGGACTCAGCAGGGGGACTAAGTTTTAATTTTTTTCTTCCTCCCAGCAGGTAGGTTCTCTTGCTGAAGATAAGTAAATTATATAAAGAAATTATATTTCTTCTCCATATATGACTTACTGAGAAAGTAAATTTGTGACTCCCAACACATTTATAATTGTTGTTTACTTCTCTAAAGCTTCAAAATGGTCCTGTTTGTGTATGCATGTATGAGAGCTATTTTTTTGGTCTAAGTGTCAGACTCCGAAAGGAATTACAAACATTAATTTTTAGCATCGAGACAAGCACAGACAATGCTCACTATTAGCTATTGGTTAATTCTATTACAACACCTGTAAAAAAAAAAAAAAGTAATAACCAAATTAGAACTGCTATAAAAAAAGAAGATTTTATAGCATCAGGGTGAATTTTATGTTAAATGACATTTAACATGGAAAATTATCCCCTGGAGTGAACCAGCTGTTTACTCTCACCGATATCAGATTGAAAAAAATAATTCAACTTGTAGATATATGCCACCATGGGTAAGAATTGGTTCATAGCTCTCCCAATGCTCAGAGCGACAATTTACAAGGTAAATTTCCTTCCAGCTCTGAAAAATCATGTTTATTGAAACAAATAAGTTTCCAGT
Source organism: Vulpes vulpes (assembly GCF_048418805.1). Lineage (NCBI taxonomy): Eukaryota > Metazoa > Chordata > Mammalia > Carnivora > Canidae > Vulpes > Vulpes vulpes. The sequence goes on from NC_132780.1 coordinate 61,628,711, forward strand.
TATGAATATTTCAATGAGATACACAGATTAACTTGTTTAAAAATATAATTTCCCTTAGAAAAATAAACCCCAAAGTAAGTTCACATGATGTAATCCATTAGCAAATTAATTTTTTCCTCTAATAGATGACCTTAAAGTCACAAAATATAGAAACCTGTCTCAATATGGAATCTCTGTGGAGACTCTTGTACCAAGTGCCCAGTTGCTCAATAAACGCTAATTGGCAAAGATGATGATATGTTAACTCATTTCCCAAAGGGTCTTATTCTCTGTTGGTTTCCATATCTCTCTACTTTAAACATTGTAAGAGAAGAAAAAAGTCAGGACTCATAAGAAGTATAAAACGTCCTACAATTTGTGAAATTGAGAAATCTCTCATTATACATTTTAATTGCACAAACACATATACACATGCACACACATCATTCAATGCAGTTAGTTTCTAATTATTAATTTTGGAAACCTCACCTCTCTTTGAAATATAACAGACACTTCAGAACTTACTTGGCTGAAAAAATAATGAGGAAGGGGTCTGATCTTCTGTTCACTAGCTTTGTCATGGTTATTCCTTCTTTTGTACAATATACATCTATATATATGGTATACATTTAGAGCTGGCCTTATCTGGTCCATGGGATACTATTGCTTTGGCTGGCAACTGTAATAAAAAGGGAGTCACATGAACATTATTGATACTACTAGAGACTAATGTTCCATCATCAGCCACATTCACTTTACTTTCAGAGCTATTGTCTCTCTGATTTATGTGTGAAGAATGTTTTCCTTGTCTCCTTGTTCCTTCAGGGAATTCGCAGCATGGCAGTGTCCCTATGTTAGGTGGCAATATGAGAGGGAGGAAGCAAGGGCATGTTTATATCATCTTCCTGCTTTATATCCACCAGTACAGGTGGGCATCTTCTCTCCTTTTAATGTGTTCTCTGTTGTTGTTTTGGTTACCTGGGGTAAAAGAAAATGCAGGTATTGTTTTTATTTAATCATTTACATAATCTTATCTTCTCACTTCCCTCAGGCTTCTCCCCCTGTACATATACAAACAGGAAAGCAAATTAAAAGGCTTTTTTTTGGCTGTTAGGATATTGGTTTCCTTTCATCCAGAGAGATGATTCTTGTGCTTGTGGTTATGGGTTCTGGACAAATTTTCACACATGGTTCCTGAAAACAACTACATGGCAAAATGGCTCCAGGTTACTCACAAGTTAACACATATTCATAAATGTGTTTTTGTGTCCTTTGGGTAAATATCTAGTAGTGCAATTGCTGGGTCATAGGGTGGTTCTTTTTTTTAACTTAAAAAAAAAGAGATTTTATTTATTTGAGAGAGAGAGCATGAGTAAGGGGTTAGGGAGAGGGAGAAGCACACTCCCCACTGAGCAGGGAGCCCAATCTTATGGGGCTCTATCCCCAGGATCCTGGGATCAGGATTTGAGCTGAAGGCAGATGCTTAACCGACTGAGCCACCCAGGTGCCCCTATTTTTAACTTTTTGAGAATCTCCATACTATTCTCTCCAGAATGGCTGCATCAGTTCGCATTCCTACCAACAGTGTAGGAAGGTTCCCCTTTCTCCACATCCTCACCAATATCTGTTGTGTCCTGCTGAGTTAATTTCTGGGAGATCCAGCAACTTTTGTGGAAAAGGCAACATTGAATTGTTTCTGCATTTTTGTCAAAATCAGGCAAGTTTGTATGGATCCATTACCAAGCTCTCTATTCTGTTTCAGCAATCCATGTGTCTAACCCTCAGCAATTTGCACAGTCTTGAATACTGAAGCTATATAAAAAATCAAGATACTTTGAAATCAGATAGACTTATTCCTCCCACTTCATTCTTTTTTTTCTGTCAACATTGTTTTAGTTATTATGAGGTCTATACATTGCCATATAAATTTTGGAATAATCTTACCTATATTTACAAAAAAAAATCTTGCTGAGAATATGACAGGAATTGATTAAATCTGTGTATCAATTTGTTGAAACTTGACATCTTTACTCTGTGAAGTCTTCCAATTCATAATCACAAAATGTTTCCCCATTTACTTAAATCTTTAAAAACTTCCTTTATCATCATTTTGTAGATTGCAGCAAGCAAATATTTCACGTTTTGTTAGATTTATACCTACATATTCCACTATTTTTGAGCTAGTATATATGGTATTATATTTTTAGTTTTAGTGATCATGTATTCATTGCTAGCACATAGAAATACAATTTATTTTTGTATGTTTATCTTGTATTTTACAAATTTGGGGAACTCACTTGTTAGTTCAATGGGTTTTTATTTTTATTTTTGTATATTTGTTGGGATTTTTAACTAGACAATCATGTTATGTACAAATAAGGATGGTTTTATTTCTTCCTTTCTAATACGTGTATATTTTACTTCCTTTACTTGTATCATCATCATTGCAGTGGAGAAAGTCAGCCACTCTATTTTATGAGCTGTGAAGAGACTAGGAAATCAAAAGTCAAATGTTATACATCATCTTCTTACTCAATTCGGGATCAGTTTCCCCACACATTTTACAAAATTGATATAATTTTGATAAAGATTTTTTTCTTACGACCACGCATAAACATATTTGCAAACAAAATTCTTAACAATGTGAATTATCCAAAGATTGCTTCAATTTTCCTCCCAGGCACTCTATTAAGCATATCATATATGTCAATATAAAGTAATGACATTCTTTCCCTTTGAAAACCTCTTGTTTATGGCCCTGGTTTACAGGTCATCTATATTGATCATTATTCAGTTTTCCTTCTAAAATAAAAATTCTGTGATATTATGTGATCAACTATGTGATCATTTTCTCATATCTTTGCTGCACAAAGAAATGATATGAATCCTCTACAATTTTTTATATTTTTATTTTTTTGCTTTGGCCTTTATCACCCTCTTTCATGAAGCCCAGAAATGTCCATTTACCTATTTTGGCCAAATTCTAAAATTTTATTTATAATTTGATGTATATTTGGATTGCAAAAATTGTCCTAGGAGCAGTCTTGTGTCAAAACCAGTGCTGTGAGAAGAGTATGTATATATTCATGTATTGACTCCTAAGTGGCAAGTGGCAAAGTCAGTTCTCTAACCACTCATATGCTCTCTAGTTGATTTTGGGACACTTAGAGAAGGCAGATGTATTTCCTCAGGCAACAGCTTCCTTTTTCTGCAATTGTCCAGTCTGGGATAACAGTGCTGGCATGTTATACTTACATACATGCTTTAAGAGGTGAAAGTTTCATAGCTAGCTAGTACTTTAGTGCTGTCTGCATATACTTACATAATTATTTCAGGGCCACAGCTTATATTTTTCATACCTCTAATAATGTAGTTGTCTAAAAATAATGCTATACTATTTTGCCTGTGTAGCAACTGAGGTAAAAATGGGAAAAAAATCCTATATAAAATAGCTATTTTAAAAAGTTACAAATTATATCATTTCAAAATTTTCCAGGTGTATTAATTTTACTTTATAGGTATAGAGGAAGAAGTATGGATGAAATGCACTTTCAAGAACATAAATTCATGATTTTTCAACAGCAACTAGAATGCAGTTATCTTTTGAGGGCTTTGAAATGTCTCTGAGACCAAGAAAAACAATGTAACATTTGGGCAGATTTTAAAGCTAGAAATTTAGTGAAGGTCCTGTTGAACTAAACACTCAGCGTGCTCCATTTAAAATCACTTCCACATTCCCACTTAAATCTTGAGTAATAATAAATTGATCATGAAAAAATTTGCCTTTAGCAAAAAAAAAAAAAAAAAAGAAAACTGAAAAAAGTATAAATGATTTCAGGGTTCTAAAAGAAAGAATGAGCTATTGCAGAATCAACAACTCAAAACCCTCAAACATTTAGAAAAATGTCAGCAGGCAGATAATTGCTGAAAAGAAAAGGCAATGTCCTGCAGTTCTCAAAGAAGACTTGTTAGTCAATGAAGCCAAGCTTGATGTTAATATGGTAGTTTCGGTAAAGTAGATATAATGGACCACCAAGATCGTCACACGTATGCATAATAATCATCAGAACAAAAGAGAAAGGCAAACAATCCCATTAGCTGAACTCATAGGAAACAAAACAGTTCTTAAAAAGCTTTAATTAATAAACTTAGAGAAATTTAAGGTGATATTGCCCATATAAAAAATAAACAGCTTGATATGAATCAAAACATGCAGAAGAAATAGCTATTGAAAGGTTTTGAAAATAAAGCTAATGCTAATTATCTCTTTATGTGTAAAATATAAAAATAAGGAAATAGGTGGATAACCCAGAGAAACCTCTCCTAAATTTTGTTTCTTCAAAGTGCTGATATAGACCAAAAGCCCTAAGAGACTATTGACTAAAGGAAAAGTTAAGTCATTCTGGACACTAAAACAGTGTTTCTCAAAATGTGATGCATGGACTACTTGTATCAGAATCAATGGAGGTGTTTAGTAAATGAATAGAATTTCCTAGACCCAGAAACACCCACTAAATCAGAATTTCTGTAAGTACAGCTGAGACAGACGCATTTAATAAGGCTTCCTATGCAATTTTAAGGTTACTACAGTGACTACTATGTTAAAAACACTTAAAAGGTTAAAAAATCTTAAATAACTTTCAAATATTTTTTTTTTAAGATTTTATTTATTTGAGAGAAAGAGAGTTAAAGAGTGGGGGCAGGGAAAAAGGGAAAAATCTTCAAGTAGACTCCTTGCTGAGCATGGAACCTGACACTGGTCTTGATCCCTGGACTATGAGAACATGACCTGAGTCAAAACCAAGAGTCAGACGCTTAATCCACTGAGTCACCCAGGTGCCCTCAGGTATTTTTAAAACTTCTTTTTAAGCTTTTTCCTGTATTTGAGGAACGCTTTCAAAAACTATATCTATGTATCTTACCCTTGTAAAGGAAAGCTTCTTTTGGCTCTATATCTCCATATTACACTTAATCTCTATGAAAATGTTTGCCTTAATTTGGAAACCTCTCATCACCAAATTCTAAAATTCAGAAAGCTTGTTTAATTAGGAATGTAATGTATGGCTCATAGTGTGTTCACTAAATGTGTTTGAATTGAGAATCTAGACATTCACTGTCCAACTTAGCATTGACTTAGCCACATGTGGTTACTACACTTGAAATGTACCTAGTCAGAATTTCTATGACTTAGAAAAAAAAAAGCAAAATGTCTCACTAATTTTTTTAATAATAATTACATATTGAAGTGAATTTGTTAAAACTGCAAATAATAAGAACAGCAAAAATCATTTTTAGGTGCTGATTCTTCTAAGTATTATTAGTGAATTTATCCCATTCTCTCTAGACAATTAGAGTCTATTCCAAAAGTCACAGATTATATGTCTTTGTTTCCTAATAAGAAAAACATTCTCATTAAGCATGAAGTCCCTTGAGTTTTAAGTAACAGATTGCCACGATGCACATGTGAAATGATTAGGTAATGAGGAGCATCTAAAAATTTACCTTTTCATTCACTCTTTCTTGTCTGAAAAGTACAAATAACAAATGAGGAATCTATTAAGGTTTTAATTAATTCTTTTTTTCTAACCAAGAAAACTGTGACAATTTTCACTGCCTAATAGTTTTTTGTTTGTTTATTTTTCGAAGCAGGTAAAATTAGGAAGCATTGGGCCAACATTCTCACATGAAATCATTATTTTAAAAACTATTTCAAGTAAAAGAGGAAGGGAGAGATGATTTGCTCAGAGGAAGAACATACTAGAAAAAAACATGTATGGTATTGATTTTTTTCACTACACATTTCTTTGTATTTCATACATAGATATTGATTTTTTATTTTTTCCAATGAAATACCAAGTTTCACAAATTATAGGTGGAAAACACTGAAATACTTTTTCAATTGTAATGATGTAACATCAACTACTTACTATTACGTGTTCTAAAACCATGTATGCGGGGCACCTGGGTGGCTCAGTCGGTTAAGCAGTTGCCTTTGGCTCGGGTCATGATCCCAGGGTCTCGGGGTGGAGCCCCTGCATTGGGCTCCCTGCTCAGTGGGGAGTCTGCTTCTCCCTCACCCGTTCCCCCTCCCCCTACTTATGCTCTCGTGCAAATAAATAAAATCTTAAAAAAAAAAACAAAATCATGAATGAATGAATAAACATGATTTTGCAATATACAAGATTCAGTTGGTACCGACAGATTTCCTATAACATCAACTGTCATTATGAATCAGAATAGGAAAAGTGAGTCTAAAGACAGTCATGATCTGTTAATATTCAGACATCAATCTTGAATCTCATTTATTCATCATATTTTTAATGGAAAGCAATATATCACTAGGTAACTGAATGAAATTTACTTTTTCTGTAGAGCCATTCTCAACTCAATACTAGAAAATAATTGTATTATATATTCTATCATCTCTGTCTCTGTCTCTGTTTCTCTCTCTGTTTGGGTGTTTGCTTATTTTTAAGCAATAAGTGTGATGGACAATTAATTTCTTCTTTATTTGTATTCTGCATGATATTTCAGCATTGCCCTTTCCCCATTTCAGTACTTTTGGAAAAAAAAAGGTTATTTTAATCATAAACAAAAGACTTATAGGAAAAAAAGATAATGTCACTGTTATAACTAGACCACAATTTAGAGGTAATATGGTGAAGAAACAGAGATGATGTATGCAGTCCATACATAACCATAGTATTTTTGTGATACTAGATTTTGTGTAGAATGTGTATAGAATAAAAATGTGTGTAGAATGGAAATATGAAAGTATAATAATGCCATAGTATTTGAAAAAAATTGTTCAAAAAATAATTGCAGCATTATCATTGCACATTTATAAGAGTATAGTTGGGCCTTATTTCTATAGGGAATGTCTTGCATGATTTATACTTTTTACTTTATTTTGTTTTAATGCTTAAAGGAAAACTGTCAAGTCTTCATAACTTTCTAGATTTCATTTTTTTAAACTAATGCATGAAATTTGGTGTGATTTACTTTATATTAAATGTCAACAATTGTCACTAAACAATTGGATGCCCAATAGTTATTTGATGAAAGGAAAGTTGTTTAAAATGGAAAGAATTTCATCATTGAGGGTGCCTGGATGTCTCAGTCTGTTAAGCAGTTAAATGTCTGACTTCCACTCAGGTCATGATCTCAGGGACCTGGGATTAAGTGCCCAGTTAGGCTCCCCGCTCAGTGAGGATCTACTTCTCCCTTTCCTCCTGCCTGCCCCCACCCCCCGACTCATGCTTTCTCTCTCACTCTCTTTCTCTCTCTCAAATAAATATATAGAATCTTTTTTAAAAATAAATAAATAAATAAAATGGAAGGAATTTAAGAAACACCTTAATTACTCAGGTAATAATCAAAACAGACCGATTTGTGTTTCAAAATTAATGTCTGACCTGTGTTTATGTTTTCGATAAAAATAAAAACAAAAGCAAAACTTGATTTTGCTTCTTAATAGGACAGTCTCATGAATTTTATTCCCAATTTTTAAAAAAGATTTTATTTATTTATTTGAGAGAGAATACAAGCAGGGGGAAGGGAGAAGCAGGCTCCTCACCCAACTTGAGGCTAAATCCCAGGATCCTAGGATATGGCCTGAGCCTAAGGCAGATGCTTAACTGACTGAGCCATCCAGGCATCCCCTTTCATTTCCAATTTTAACTACAAAAGAAAACTAGACTATAATATCATATTATTCCCTCATTAGAGAGCTGAATATTGTAATAAACTTGAATTAATTAAAATACAGAGAATGCCAAGAAATTCCTAAAGAAAGAAGATACCCAAAGTTGCTTTCACCCCTGAAAAAGAAGCATAAGGAAGAGGGACCAGCAGTAAATATTGATAAGAAAAAAGTCAAATTTTTAATAAACTTTAACATCTATATGCGAGCTAGTGTAATAGATGGAAATTACCAAGAGCTCCAGTTGCAGAGAGTTTGTACCCACTATCCTCTTTTTTCCTAAAGATCATCTCTGTTTAGTAATAGTATCCCAAAGTCTGGGTTCCAAAGTGAACTAAGATTAGAGCAGGGCTAGATAGTTAAAAAATTTCTTCCACATATTTCTGTATTTTACTGAGGGAAAGTGAATGGTTGTTGGCTGCTGGCTCTTTGTGAAGGCTGGGTGCACAAGAGGACACCTGAAGGAAATCATTTAGAAGTTCTCTGAATCTTCGATGAGTGTACTTCAGATGTCCTTCACATGTTGGAGATTTGGCAGCAGGGCAGTGAGATTCAAAACCAGGATTGAATTACAGTGTGTAAAAGCTCCACAAGAGCACTTGTATTAGGAGACTGGCCTGGGCCTGATACTAAAATTGATGAAACATTATAAGAAAAAAATGACAGAATAATGTCATAAATATAGATGAAAAAATATTTTACAAAATATTAACAAATTGAACCCTACCTACAATAAGTAAAAAGGATAATATTTTATATCAAATTAAATTAAAAAGTCAATTGGACTTTCGAGAATCAGTCAGTATAATGCAACATGTTAACTGAACAATTGAAGAAAATTATATTATTATCTAGATAGTTGCAGGTTAAAAAATGATTTGGGAAAAACTCTCATTATCTCAGTAAATTATGAATAAAAAGAATCGGCAATCTGATGATGGGGTACCTATAAAAATCTTACAGATTACATCACATGTAATAATGAAACATTGAATATTTTAACCCTAAGATTGAAAATAAGACACAGATATTCTTTTCCCAAATGCCAACTAATTCATTTGTAATTTATTAAGATTATTTACATTTAGATATTTAATTCCTGATGACTACATAGATTCTTTGCTAATATCTAAGTAGGTGTAAGAAGATATATTTGTTCTTCATATCAGAAGTATAATGAATTTAATTTTCTTACACAAAATTTTCTGGTTAAATGCACATTTTTATTTTCTTTTCTGTATAAGAGGACTGAATATTTTTTCCACATGCTAAAATGTAGGCAAACAATATCAGTTTATCACTTGTTGAAATAGAAGTAAATAAACCTAATTTGGAACAAATTGGAGACTAACAAAAAAATACTGACAAAAGTTTCATGTTTCTTCTAAAGCCAAAATTCTCGGTGCCATATCTCACTTTCACTTTTCTAACTTCTAAGTCTCATACCCCAACATAGGCTACATATATTTTTCTAAACAGCTATGTAAGTGCAGCTTATGTTCAATATGTTGGATTAACCCAAACCCCAGTCAAATCCTTGTAACTCGTCAGCGTAACTCATATACATTACACATGTTTGAATGATTAATTAGGGGCTTTTTTGACCCTTATAGTATGTACATGTTTCCACTGTGTGCCTGGGAGAATTATTCAGCATTGTTAAATAAGTTATTCCTATTTCCAACAGTAGGGAATGCTAAAAAGAGCACTCCACATTGGCGTTTGTGTGGTGTAAACTGTGAAGGAGAGAATACACAGATTTTCTACAACCAAAACTCAGCATGACAACATTTAGCAGAAAAAGTGTATCAGGCAATACAGAATAAAATGTAAAATGAGAATCACTAGGGTGGTTCAGATCACACCATATCCATAGATTTTGAAAGTCTATCTAGCAAATTTGGTATACAATAACAAAAAGATAGAAATTTAATATTATTCATTTACATAAGTAATAAATTACACTACATAAACTTATAAAATTGAATATTTGAAGCTGGAGAATAATTTTATTTGTAGAAAATGTGACTCATGACTATTTTTCATAAAGTTGGTTTTAAGTTATTATTTTCCAGACTATTACTTTATCCAAAAAAGTTTTTCTTAATAGAATGTTCTTGTTTTTGACTTTCTTGTGACTCTAGATCTAGGGGTCAGCAAAGATATTTCATTATAACAGTCATGCATATTCAAAATGTTCATGCATATTCATGTACTACAGATCTTTTTTGCTTACACTAAAGAAGTTCCAAAATGATAAAGATTGATCTTTCTTTTGTCACCCTTCTTTGAATGTCACTTGGTTTAGGTTATGTTTACATAAACTCTATCAGTTATACAATAAACTTTCAAAGCATGTTAATCACAGGTCAATAATGACAGATTTTATGACTAAAAATACACAACTAAATTTTCTTTTCATAATGATGAGAAATATATGTTATCGGAGAAAATATAATTGCAAGGCTTTGGTTTTGCATTATGATTTGTGATCAATTTTAAAGATACTTTACTTTAGGGGTGCCTAAGTGGAAGTAGATTAAAAAGCGTAGTAACACAGGTCAATACTAACTTAAAGATATCTGATGCTGGTAACTAAGAAAAAGAGGTACCTTTCATCAGGATGGAACATGGATGGATGAACATATTTGAGTTGTGAGATTTAAGATAAATTCAAATTTAGATGTGTGGCTCTTTCTTTCTTTCTTTCTTTCTTTCTTTCTTTCTTTCTTTCTTTCTTTCTTTCTTCTTTCTTTCTTTCTTTCTTTCTTTCTTTTCTTTCTTTCCTCCTTCTTTCTTTCTTCTTTCATCTCTCAAGGAGCATGAATTACAGAGAAGTGAATATATCCAGTTGACCAAAAAATCTTTACCTTGAGAATCAATAACAAACAAGAGCAGTGATGGATCCCATTTTATAGATGAGGCATGTGGGAAATGGTTGTGAGGTTTATGGTTATAAATAGAGGAACAGAACAGGTAGAAACAGTAGCAGAAGTCCAGTTTTACAGAGATAACCAAGATAATGTTATAGAAAACCATGAAAAAGCTATAGAGATACCACTATTTGGAACAACAGAAATGTCCAAAATTATGTCAATGAATGTAACAGTTCTCAATCTTGTAAATAAGAGGAAAACAGTGGAAATAGAATTATTATTCTTAGGCTGATGGGGTCCATAGAAGAGTGGGCAGTTTATTCTGTGTTTATCGCTTCTGAAACACCATTCTTCTTGGCCCTTCTCTGTGCTTTATGAGGCTAATCTTTATTTTTTAATTATTTTTTTTAGATTATTTAGAAGTCCTTCCTTCTTGGCTTCTTACTCGGGTTTAGATGATGCTAATTCATGGCAGGATTGGTGAGTTGGAGAAAAAGCTGGGGAATTATTTTCTTGGTTATTTCCCACCAATCTGTGGTGGTATAGTGGTATATATTTTCTACCTGTAGCCATATCTACCCTCTATCAAATTCAAATTCTCCCCAGGCTCCATTTACCCTCTTCTTATTCCCTTTAAGTCTAAGAATAATAAATAATCACATTTTTGCTAGTTACTGGGTGAACTTCCTTTATTAGTTTCCTATCCATATCTTTGTATATGATCTCTTTATTAAGCTCCCTTAAATTTTCACCCTGAGTAAGCTATCCTTCTGGGTCCTAGACTGTGAGAGTAATTAGTACTGTGAGTGAGTTTGGGTAAAGGAGCCTCAAAATAGGATTTTAGGATTTGGTAGCTCTTATATTTGATTAATTTTGGACAGCCTTCTTGCTTGAGTGAAAAAAATGGAACAGTTATAACCCATGACAGACAGTGATATTATGATTGCTTAAATTATTAAAAATAGTGGCATAAGGTAAAACAGAGTTAGAGGATTGAGTATTGCTAGGAAAAAGTGGTTGTACCAACTAGTGGTTGGTAGAAAAAGTGGTGTAGCACATATGGCATCAATGGTGATTACAAATGTATTGGGTAGTCTGGAAGTTTCTGTCACCCTAGAGAGTACATACAGTAAAGAACAAGTGTAATCCTTTAAATTAGTAAATTCAATAAACCTGATTAAAAATTAGAAAGCCTGTTTGATAATTTTAAGGTAATCCTTATCTGATGTAAGCAAAGGCTAAATTTAAGCCTAGAACATAAATGCAAAGCTTGTAGAAAAGAAGCACTAAATAGTACACAGCTCTGTCAGGTATCTTATGTTAAAGAAAGGACCATGATAAGGAATGACTTGAAAACTAAATGGAATACAAAATGGAATTTTTGAATAGACACAGATAAATTTGATAATGTTGAAAGTCCTAATATTTCAGAAAGTTTATTCAGGGTATCCCCAAACCAAGTATCTGAAGGAACCATTTTTTGTCTTAAGGACTCTGCGTGGGTCATTGTTTCACGGAGGATGCTTATTTTCCTTGGGATGTTTCATCACCCCTCATTGCCTCCAGACTCACAAGGAGAGCTAAATCCCTGTGTAAGAATTTATCTGGGAAGAGGATTTGCAGGATTTGCTTTCAGGAGCAGGAACCTGAGGAGCATGCATGTGAATGGAATCTAAGGGTAAAAGGCAAAGAATAACTGAGGATAAGATGGTTGTTAACATAATTATATTCCCCTAGGACTCAGAATTTATTATATTGGATTAGTTATGTGGTTATAAAAGTTTTTGGGACTCTTCAAAAGATAGATGATGAACAAGATGAAAACCAATACTGAAAGAAAAGAGTTTCTTCATGCTTAATGAGTTTACAATCACCTTCAAATAAAGAATGTGATCACAGACCAAAGTTAAATTGCTATGCTATTATGTATGGAACATGTACACATTCATTATTCAAATAAACCCAAAGGATCATCAAGCCTTCCAAATTTTATTCTAATATCTTAATATACATTGACATCAATCAGATATCTAAATTCAATGTTCTAATTGAATTAATGTGATGAATTGAAAGGGAGAAAAAGCGACGTGTTCTTTAAATACCCTGATTCTTCAGGCAGAAATGTGTCAAATTTCCTTTTTAATTGTAAATGTTGGGTTACAATAAATACTTATGAAATACAAGAATGCCTAACTCCCTTCTTAAGGCTTAAAGTAATATTTAATTAATTAAAGAGCTGGAAAATGGAGGATACCAGAAACCTGTTGAGTTTATTATTCTATTTCACTATCCACTAATTTTAAACAATGAAAACAATTAATGAAAAACATTCAAAATATTCTAGTATTATCACAGCATCTTTGATCTTTGTTTATGGGATGAACAGTTTTTCATTTGTGTAGATCCAAACTCCCTACATTTTTGAGTTGGATACATTTTGGCTCTAAGGGATAGGACTTGGGGGTGGGGGTCTTTTTATAATTTTTTAATACACATAATTAGCATTGATACAATTAGTATTGATAATAACCAATAACGACTCCATTTACCTGATTTAAGGGGAGTGTGATGGATACATCTTTCTTCATGCAATATTAGCATGTATTATTAGCAATATTAATAAGCACTCTGGGAAAATTCTGGACCAATTTTTCTCAATTGGAGCTTTGCAAGCATAACGTTTTCAATTCATTCCAATAATGTATAACATCGTTCTGGTTAAGGTGAATACATTTTTGTTGCAATTTCCCTGAACAAAATAATTAACACTAAAATCTTATTTCCAGATCTCGCTCCCCAAATAAAATTGATAATAGATACAATGTTATAATAAATCTGTTGTTGGTAATAAATGCATAATAAATTACAAATAAACAATTACAAATAAATTACAAATAAATAATAAATTACATAACAATAATTTGGATTCCTTTAAAAGTATTTTATATGAGCTGCAAATTTTAAAAATTATGTTTGCACCAAAGCACTGTTTTATGAATTCAAACAAAAGAAAAACTGTTATTCATACATAACTAATTATTCTCTGAACTCTAGAGACTATTTTCTGCCATAGTAGAAGTAATAAAGGGAGTTAAGTTACAAATAGAATTAATATAAGTTATTACAAATTGGGTAAAACATATATGCATCAGGAAAACTTCAGATTATATGGCTATTTTTGTTGAAAATAATATTTTCCCACATGACAATTAGTACTACAAATTCCACCCGCATTTCTGAATTTCATAAGTTTTATGAACATGTCCAGATTTTTTTCTCAATAACAATTAAGATATAAACTACTTGTGCCACGTAATTTTTCCCTTCTGAGCTTTATAAACATTACTTATTAGCAGCAAACTCATGTTGCTGAGTGGAACACTTCACTGGTTATATTTCATATGTCTTCTACCTATACTCTTGTAAGATTTCTTCTCTAGCCTTGAATTTCAGTCACTGCTCCAGTATGAGTCTTGGCATTGATTGTTATTGACTAGTTTCCTTGGGTAAAATGAACTATTTTTATTTTTCATAAGATCTTGAAAAAATGAATCCTTCCTTTATACCTACAATCCACTCTCTTAAAAACACTATATATGCAATTTTTCTGTTGCATCTCTCTCTAGTGATGAAATCATACATTAAAAAAGGAAGTGAGGAGGTAGGAGTTCATAACTGGGGAAAGAGACACCAAGGCTTCCAAGATATTGCTAAAATTCTATTTTTTTAGTATAGTGAGAATATTTTGTTATTATTATTTAAATACATATAATACAGATATTCTTATCTATGCTATATTTGTGCTAAATAATGCAAAAATGTAAGAAAATATAAAAAGAGATGTGTATATACCCTTCAGTGTGTTCCTTGGAAAAGTTTAAACCTCGAGTTATTTTTTCTTTCTATGTATATTTGAGAGTTAGAAGAATATGATTTCCAGTGTACCAGCTCTGACCTTTACTGTGTGACTAAGATAAATCACTTTTATCTCTGAGTTTCATGTTCTTTCTATATATAATTAAAAGATTAGCGTATATGATGTTAAAAATCCCTTATAGCTGTTATAACCTTGACTTCAGATGTAAGTTGCTGACAGCCAGTGTTGCTGTGTCACAACCAACATGTAGGATTTCTAATTGCATTAGTGATGAAGTAGTTTTGGTTCTCTAATAATAACGGTAATGGAATTACAGACTAAGATTATAAAATCTCTTGATTTTCTGCATAAAATTACATTAGTGCAATAATATTGAACAAAAAGAAGTAAGAAGTGTTGAAAAGCATTCAAATATATCTTTGGATTTAGAACCAATGGCGATGTACAATTTTTTGTGATTGGACTCAGGTAGCATAAATGGATAGAGCCTTCATTTTTAAACTATAATTTATTCAAATATACAAATAATAGGTCTTTTCAACATGATATATCTCTACTCTTATGTTAACTATTTCTGATTTTTTAAGGACTCAATTCTTTAGAAAAATATAATTATAAATTTAACCTGTATTTCATTCAATCCTAGTGTTTTGCATTATTGGTGTTGTTTAGATTGATAGCTAATTCTGTTTCTGTTCCGGGTACTTTTTTTCTTGCTTTCTTTTCTTTCTTTCTTTCTTTCTTTCTTTCTTTTTTTTTTTAAGATTTTATTTATTTGAGAGATAGCCAGAGAGAGACCAGCATGGGGGCAGGGAGAGCTGGAGAAGCAGACTCCCCACTGAGCATAGGTCCCATCTCTTGACCCCAGGCCCCAGGGATCATGACCTGAGCCAAAGACAGACACTTAGCCAACTGAGCCACTCAGTCATCCCTGCTCCAGATACTTTCCTAAGTCCTGGAAATATACATCTGAATACAAAAGTTTTAGGTAATATCTCTTGCTTAAATAAAAAAAATAAAAAGAAGTAGAAATAATATTCTGGGATTGAATGTTTAAAATTTTACTAATTATTTTGGAAGAAATCTAAATAGAGGGACGCCTGGGTGGCTTAGTGGTTGAGCACCTCCCTTCAGCCTAGGGCGTGATCCTGGAGTCCCAGGATCGAGTCCCACATTGGGCTCCCTTTTTAGAGCCTTTTTCTCCAATTGCCTGTGTCTCTGCCTCTCTCATAAATAAATAAATAAAATCTTAAAAAAAAGAAATCTAAATAGAGTCAAAATAATATAATATTGAATTTGCACATAGTTGGTACTTACATTCCATACATAGATCATGAAACAGGAGAGCAATGACTAAATAAAACATGGCAATAACAATAACAATAAAATAAAATCTTTAGGAGGGAAATATTCCTGTAAGAATCATAATAAGCAAATAATTAACATAGAAAGTCATTAAAAGTTATAGTAAAAATTTAAAAGAAGGACATAAATCATCACAAGTGAGGAAACACCAAAATAGCTTAATTGGAGAACAGTTCATGATCAGAGATAACAGACATTAGATGTCCTACATGAATCAGCTCCTGTATCTGAAACATGTAATAGGGAAAAAATAGAACAGAGAAATCTATATATATAGTTCATATGAGAAGAGTCCAATAATATCCTTGTAAAATTTTGTAATGTCTTTTCACTGGAGGCTGGAAATGCTAATAAAAGACACAGCCATTAGACCCCCTTTTTCATTGGAAACAGCAGAATCCAGACAGAGGTGACTGTGAGTATTAAACCTTGGTGCACAAAGTGGGGGTGATTGACATCATAAGTTACAGAGGTCTGTGAAGATGGTGAACTCATCTCAGAATCCCAGGGAATTAAACAGATGGTCATTTATTAAGGGCTACATGAATCATGTAGAGAGAAGAATTCTAGTTCTACTGCGCCTAAAACTTGAGTTGCTATAAGAGAAATTCCTATTAGTGTAACCTAGTTCCCAGATGCTAGCCAGTTAACACCCAGAGACTCTTTTTTGAAAGACTTCATATCAGGAAAACAAAGTGTAAAATATTTTGAAAAGAGTCAGAAGATAAACGGTGCACTTTGCCAGGTATTATCCAGATCTACAGGAAACTCCCAGGTATATGGGATGTTATATGCATTTGAATGTGTCATTGTATCTGAATATTTTTGTATTTTTGTATAGAAGGAAAACACTTGTAGAGGGTTGATTACAGTGCAAATAATTTTGTCAGAAATAATGCAAATGTATGTTTCCCAGTGAAGATGCAGTTAACTAAGAGGTTAGTTTTGCATTTTACTGCAAACTTATTTCAGGATTTCTGATTACCTGTACATGTGTATAGTCTTTGAATTCTCCTTTGAACTGGTATTTACATCTTACTGGTTCCTTCTTAATGGGAAAAATAAAATTGTTGACACATGTTCAATTTATATTTGTATTAGAGTTACCTTAAAAAATTATTTCAACAGTTTTGGAGTTTATCCATTGAGATGCCCAAAGATTCATCTGACAGAGAGAGGTCAACCATAGAAGAGTTACTTATAATAACTTAAACTGATAAATCTACATGTACATTTATATATTTCCAGAGACAATACCAAGAATCAATAGAGGTTTAGCTTTTATAATAGTTTCTTTAGAAAATTTTCTTTACTGATTTTATGTTGTGATGTGTTTTGTTTTCTGATTCATGCATGGGTGATAAATTAATCCCCTTGGGGGCAGCAGTGATTGGGATTTTGGTTTTATAGTCTGAGTATTTGATGCTCTATAGATGGATGATAGAGATATGTTATCTGTTAGATGAGAGATAACAGAGAAATAGTTTGTTAGGCCTTTGTATTATTTTGTCTCTTTGTCTGTTTTAAACTGAAATCGGTGAAGAAGGAGAAAGGCTCCTTGAAGTCTGAAAAGAATACTTGTGTTTCTGTTTGTATTCTTGACCTGTTGCTTGAAATTGTAAAACTGAAACTTTAAACAATCTCCGTGTTTATGTGCCTGTATTTGCAATTCAGAGAGGTCTTTACCTCTCCTGTGATGATGAAATATTTTCCCGTCTCCACAGAGCATTAACAAATTGGATTCTAATATCTCTTAAATTTAAAGAGATTTATTCTGATTGGTTTATAAAAGTAATTAAGCACTTATTTCAATAGAATTTTCCTAAAACTACCAGGAGGTAAGGATATTAACTTCCTAATATTTTAAATGCTGTGGAATAAAAAACAATTTCTTCTTTCAGCAACTTTAAGCTCTCAAAGACATTTTAAATAACAAGTTACATAGGGAAAGTAAATCTGGTGAATGAGACTAGTGTGTGTTCAAGCGCTTTGATGGTTCACGAAAATGCTTATATTGTAGACAGTTCTCAATCATCCATGTTTTTTGTGAAATAGAAATCTGTTATTCTAGGTAAAAGTTACAATTACTATGAGTGGTTGAGATGGAACTAGTACAATAGTGACACAACAGTGAAATCCTATGTTTGTGTGTGTGTTTTAAGACCATTTTTTAAGAGTAGTTTTAAGTTCTGAGCAAAATCCAGGGGAAGGTACAGAGAGTTCCCAAATACCACCATCCCCCGCCCACGCATAGTCTCCCTCATTATCAACGTCTTCCCAACGAGAGTGGTACATTTATTGCAGTCGATGAACCTACACTTACACATCTTAATTATTCCAGGTTTATAGTTTATATTATGATTTCCTCTTGTTCTATTCATTCTATGGGTTTGGACAAATGTCTAGTGACATGTATCCATCATGATGGTATCATGCAGATTCATTGCCCTAAAAATCCCCTGTGCACCACCTGTTCATCTCACTGAAATGGTAACCCCTGGAAATCACTGATATTTTTACTGTCTCCAAAGCTTTGCCTTTTCCAGAATGACATATATTTGGAATCACATAATACGTAGCCTTTTCAACTTTTTTTTTTGCCGCAATGTGCATTTACTGTTCATGTCTTTTCACGGCTTGATAGATTATTTCTTTTTAGTGCTAAATAATAATCTGTTGTAAATGTACCACAATTTATTTATCCATTCACCTACTGGAGGACACCTAGGTTGCTTCCAAGTTTTGGCAATTATAAATAAAACAGCTATAAACATCCATGTGTAGGTTGTCGTGTGGCCATGATTTTTCAGCTCCTTTGGGTAAATGCCAAGGAACACAGTAGTTTAACTTTATAATAAGAGTATGTTCAATCCTTTAAGAAGCTGCCAAACTGTCTTCCAAAATGTGTGCACCATTCTGGATGACCACTAGCTGTGACTGAGAGCTCCTGTTATTCCATATTCTCACTACCATATAAGGCTGTATTTTGGATATTGGTCATTCCTATAAGTGTATAGTAGTATCTTATTGTCACTTTCATTTCCATTTCCTTGATGACATATGATTTGGAACATTTTTTTTATACAGTTATTTTCCATCTCCATGTCTTCTTTGGTGAAAGGTCTTTTAAGGCATTTGGTAGATTTTTTATTTGGGTTGTTTATTTTATTATTGTTAAGTTTTAAGAGTTTTTGCATATTTAGATTATGTGTGTGTATGTGTGTGTGTGTGTGTGTGTGTGTTTATGGCTAAAGAGTAATTACGTCCTAAAGTGGATGGCCTCACATTTTTTTTTTTTTAACCTCAGGAGTTCTTTATATTATTTAAATCACTAAAGACATACGTTTTAAAAATATTTTACTATATGAAAAGCATAAACTAAAACATGTTTAAAGTGTTATTGATTTATTTAAACAAACAATGAAAGCTTTTAAAAAATCACTACCCTAATGTAATGTATCAGTATGTTCCAGGATATAAAAGAATATGATGAGGGACACCTGGATGGCTCAGTGGTTGAGCATCTGCCTTTGGCTCAGGTTGTGATCCGGGGGTACTGGGATCAAGTTCCTCATCAGGCTCCCTGCAGAGAGCCTGCTTCTCCCTCTGTCTATGATTCTGCCTCTCTGTGTCTCTCATGAATAAATATATAAAATCTTAAAAAAAACCAAACATGATGAAAGGTGAAGTTTGGAAAGTGAATTTTATTTTTCTTGATTTATGATACCTTAACCTGTGAAGAAGCTATAAACATAGTAGAACTTTAGTAAAATTTGCTCAGTTTTGCTGGACTTCCTTGGTTTACTGATTAGTGACTTCATCAATATTAGGAAAGATTGTATGTAATACTCTGTGTAATCTGCTTTGATATCAGAACTTCAGTGATTTGTGGAATATTTTCTGTGCTTTCAGTAAATGTTATTATGTTTTGAATTGTAAGGAATAGGAAAAATGTTTCACACTAATAAAAATAGCTAAGGGTTAGGCTGTCACAATATCTTCTTTTTATTTTGAATGGTTTATTAATGATTTTAATAAATAATCAATTGGTCTTTCTCAGGTACTAACAATTATGTATTTTTTCTCCAGCTTTTTTTTTTGAAATATAACACTGTGTAAGTTTAAGATATACAACGATTTGACATACATATATATTGTGAAATGCTTTCCAATAGGCTAGTTAACACATTCATCACCTCACATAAATGCTTATTTGCACGATGACAACATTTCAGATCTACTCTCTTAGCACCTTTAGGTCTACAATACAGCATTATTAACTGTAGTCACGGTACTCTGAACTACATCTCCAGAATTTATTCATCTTATAATTGAAAGTTTTTATTCTTTGACAAGCATCTCATTTTCCAACCCACCTCCCCTCTCTTCCTGCTGCCCCAATACTGGCAATCACAAATATCTGTTTCTGTGAGTTTGACATTTTTAGACTTCACATATAAGTGAGATCATACTTATTTGTATGATGTATTTGTTTTTCTCTGTCTGACTTATTTAACTTACCATAATGTCTTCAAGATTCATCCATATTGTTTCAAATGGCAGAACTTTCTTTATTTTTATGGTTGATAATATCATATATATATATATATATATATATACACACACACACACACAATGAGAGAGAGACAGAGAGAGAGAGAGCGAGCAAGTGCACAATTCCTTGTTCATATATCAATTGTTGGTCGCTCAACTTGTTTCCATATCTTGTGTATTGTGAATAATGCTGTAATGAGAATGAAGATGCAAATACCTCTTCAAGATTGTGATGAAACTTTCTCCATATATATGCCCAGAAGTGGAATTGCTCAATCACATGGTATTTCCATTTTTAGTTTTTTGAGGAACCTCCATACTGTTTTCCACAGGGGCTACACCAAGTTACATTCCCACCAGCAGTGCATGAGAGTTTCCTTTTCTCTACATCCTTACCAACACTTGTTATCTCTTGTCTTTTCATAATAGCCATTCAAAAAGATGTGAGATGATATCTTATTATGGTTTTGATTTATATTTTTCTGATGATTAGTGATATTGAGCACATTTTTCTGTACCTGTTGGCCATTTGTATGTCTACTTAGGAAAAATGCATTTTCAATTTCTTTGCCCATTTTTAATCAGATCATTTACTTGTTCTGTTTTTCCCCACTGAGTTGTATTAGTCCCTTACATTTTTTTACATTAACTCATTATCACATAGATGGTTTATAAATAATATTTCCCATAATGCAAGTTGCCTTTTAATTTTGTTGACTGTTTCTTCTGTTATGCAGAAAATTTTTGTTTGATGTAGTACCACTGTTTATTTTTGCTTTTGTTGCTTGTGTTATTGGTGTTATATACAAAAATCCATCTAGGCAGCACCTTAACTGGGGTTCGAGACTGTGAAGAGTTCCTGTTCAAGCTTCTTGGTCAAGCAGGGCTGGAGGCTAAGGTCAAAGTTGGGTATGGATGCTGGCTTGGCTCTCTGCCTAAGCAGAGTAGTAGGATGGGCTCTGTGGCTGCCCAGGGTCTCTGGCTGAACCAGTTGGTCAAATGGGGCTGAAGACTATGCTTCACCATAGCATAGTCAGTGGACTGTTGGCTTGGTTTGTGGCTTGGATGTGGCTGTAGACTAGTCTTTGAGGCTGTCCCAGAGTTGCCAATCAGATTTCTTAGTCAGTAGGTCGGGAGGCTCTGCTCAGCATTTGAGTGGAGATGTTGACTTGCTTCCCTGTGTGAGTGGAGATGTAAAATGAGCTCTGCTGCACTAGGGTACTTTGAAGACTGAAACTACATAGAACTGCCTCTGGGCTCCCTGGCCAAATGAGACCACTTGCTCTGCTTTGCAAATGGTCAGAGCTGCTAGCTGGTACTTCTGCCTGGGTACTGCCATCAGCTGGAATGTGGTTCACCATGATCCTTATGCTGGTTGCTGTGAACCCCCACCTATTTCCTGTACCCCTAGCTGATCTCTGATGATCTTGTTCCATTTGTTTTCCCAGTGATGTTCATGAAGTGAGACCTAAGTAGGTCTCCAAGGAAGCATCCCTTAACACTAAGAAAGCTGGATGCCCACCTTAGGTTTTCTTTTTCCAACTGGAGAAACTGTGGGCTCCAAGGGACCTTCTTGGTGTGACACTGTGCCAGTCTTGGGGAAGGGTAATGTAGTTAAAGTATAATTGCTTCTCTTACTCTTCACATGTAGTTTTTCTTGTTTCTGTTTTGTTTTGCTTTGTATTTTTTGTGATTTTTTTTTTGGCATCAAGGAAAATGTTTCAGCCTTGCTTCTGGTTTCTGGAATTTCACAAAATCATCTTATCTATGCATAGTTGCTAGTTGGTCTTTCTGTAAGGGGAATTAAAGTTGAGAACAAAACTATCTGCCAATCTTGCTGACATCACTTCCCACGAGTCTATCTTAAATAAGTATTCACTCAGGATTCAATTCTAAATTTAGAAGAAAATAAAATGAAATATTCAGGCTATCTTTTCATCTAAAATAATCTTTGAGATTTCCTAGAGGAACAATGGAAACATAGTTAATTACTATGAGAATAAGAGGAAGGCAAAGTAGATTAATGAAACCTGTTATTCTTCTTGGATTGGTTTCTTTAAAGCTACCCTTATGCCATTTATCATCTATCAATCTATATCTATCTATCTATCTATCTATCTATCTATCTATCTATCATCTATCTATCATCTATCATCTATCTATCTTTAACTATCTATCTATTTATTTTTAGAGAGAGAGTGTGTGTGAGTGGTTGGGGGGAAAGGGACAGAGGGAAAGAGAGCCAGAGAATCTTAAGCAGGATCCACACCTAGCATGGAGCCCTACAGGCTCCATCTCAGGACTCTGAGATTACGACCTTAGTGGAAATCAAGAGTCACTGGCTTAACCAACTGAGCCACCGGGCCACCCCTACTCTCATGCCATTTAAAACATAAATGTATTCATTTACTCAGCATATATTTATTTAGCTCCTACTCTGTTCTAGGAATTTTCTAGGAGCAGGATGTGTATTTTTTCAAAAAAAAATTGAAAAAAAAAATCCTTTCTACCCTGAGATAAATGGCTCATATTTTGGTCTGGTGTTTGATGTTCAAAACAAGATGTTACAACAATAAACAAATGTAAACTAAAAAAAAAATCCTTTCTTCATGAAATTTTCATATTGGGGGGAGGAAGATAGAAAAAAATTAAGAAATGGATGCAAGAGGAAATATGTGTGGGGTGCTAAATAAAGTTAGAAAAGTTTTATTGAGGGATTGAAATTTGAGCAGACTTAAAGGAAGTAGAGGAGCAAGTCATACAGATTCATGAATGAAGAAGCTTCAAGCAGAGACAAGGGCTTCTGTAAAGATGCTGAAGAGTTAAGATGCTTGTTGAGATATAACAATTCAGTCAATGTGGTAGGAATGGAGTAGGTGAAGAGAGCGTCAAAGCAATGAGTGAATGACTATGTGGGAGCTATTTTAACCATTATAAGGTGTTCCCTCACACTGAATGAAGTGAAGCCCACTGGTGAGTTTGTGAAGAGGAATTACATCATCTATCTTTCAAGGAGCCAGTCTTTCAAGTTGCGATGGTAGCTAGGAGCCAATCAGGAAGTTTGGTTAGGAAGATAATTACAGAAGAACGGAGAGAGGATAGTGTGGAACGGGGTATTCGTGATGTGGCAGAGAAAAACAACAGGTCTGGGATATATTTTGAAGACAGCATTAATAGAATTTTTTGGTAAATTAGATGAAAAATGTGAGAGAAAGAACCTGTGGACTTGGAAGAACAAAATGCCATTTATTGAGATATAAGCTATGTGGAAGAAACAGGGTTTTTTGTTTTTTAAGAAGTTTGGGTATAGAGTTAGTTCTGTTTTGGATATATTAATTTTATGATGCCCATTCAAATTTAGAGACAGGGAGAGCGAGGAGCTGTATATATGATTCCAGTGGTCAGAGAAACTACCAGGGTTTATGATATAAATGTTTAATTCCTTAGGTCAGAATACAGGTGTTATTTCACATATGGCAGTCTCATTTCATTTTTTAATTTTTACTGACACTGCCATGGAATTTATTCTAAAATCCATATTACTTCCATAGTTGAAACTTGCACCTCTAGTAACCTCTCTTTCAAAGTTAATTTATTGATATGTTAAATTTACATACATTTTGAGTTACTAAAAAAGTATTCAAGTTAAATTACATTTCTGTATAAGAGGAGAGATATTAAAAAAAATAAAAAAAATAAAAAAAAGAGGAGAGATATTAATGGTGGGATGAAGGAAAAAGTAGAAAATAGGCAGAAGAAGAGAGATGACAATTATACCTGAAGTTACCAATCTCTTTTGTTCAAACAGGATTTATTTATTCAATAGCATTTGCTGAGAACAAAAATTCTTAATTAAAAGAAAAAAAAGTATTGTGAGCTACTGCTAAATAAAAAGAAAGCTTTTCTAGCTCACAATTATATTCACAGCTGTAATTCTGGTTAAATTTACAATTCTATTTTTCCCCCAATAAACACATTCATTTGCTTCTATAAATGCATTTGGGGTCATTATGACTGTTCATCTGTCTGAACAGATTCCAAGTCTTAGCCAGGGATAGATATAGGAAGAAGAGGAAATAGAAATAACTGAAAGGTTGCTATGAAAAAGAATGAAAATAACATATGAATTATTTATTTATAGGTAAATAACTAGTACAATATTTAAAATATTATTAATGATTTCATTTATCATTTTTCCAATAAATCCTTAATCCAATATTTCAATAATTCTAGAGAAAATTAGGGTTATGATATGTAAATGAATAATGTTTACACTCTCTGAAGGTTAACATGTGTTGAAAATAGCATTGCTATCTTAAATGAACTATTTGTAGTTATCACATTGAATTGCAAATCCAAATTTTAACATTGAAGGTATAAAATGAAACTTCCATAACTTCAATTTTGTTCTCTTACAAAATTAGATAAAAAAATAAACTTCCACAAGTTAAATTCTGTACTCTTTATATATGTGTGTATATACTTATTAGGAATTTCCTTAGGATGTCTCACATTCAGAAAAAATAATTCAAAATGGTTTGAATTAATTTGTCAAAAAGTAAACATAATAAAATCCACAATTGGAGTAAACATAACAGTATCTTGAAATACATTGATAACATAATCATATTAATATTTTAAATGTTCACATAAAAGGTTAAACCCATTCTAACCCTAAAGAATATAACACATAGAGGGGCAGCTGGGTAGCTCTCAGTGGTTAAGCATCTGCCTTCAGGTCAGATCATGAGCCCATGGCCCTGGCTGGGATCAAGCCCAGCGTTGGACTCCCTGCTCAACAAGGAGTCTGCTTCTTTTTCTCCCTCTCCCTCTGTTTGTGCATGCTCTCTTTCTCTCAAATAAATAAAATATTGTTTTTTAAAAAAGAATGTACTACATATATTTATGAAAATATTTCTTCTATGATTGTTAAAGAAAAGCAACATATTGCTCATAAGATAAATTCAGTTTATAAGCATATCTAAAATGGTGGAGATTTTAAAAAGAACAATTTAGTATGATGGCACAAAGTATCTGATAGAATCTATCTGTTCAAGAGGCAAGTTTAATTTTATTACTATTATTTCAGATTGTAATTTTATATTTAATTGGATAATAATTAACTTCTGTCTCTTCCACTAGATAATAAGCTAGTAAATGCATGATGAACACATGAAAAAACTATTTTTCTCTCCTAAGAATATATTCTCAAGGAATACATTCAGTTGAATGTTTGATTTCTGCCATAGAATTTTCAATTTGAATGTCATTATATACGTTGATCAAGACATTTTATCAGTTTTATCTCAAAACAACTTATTGTGACTAAGGATGATTTTTAGCTTGATTTCCACAATACATTCAGAATATACTTTTAATTTTAAATGAAAACTAAGGGACAACATGACCAATTACACCCAAATTACCGTTATTTAAGTCTTTTTAAGATGAATCTTTTATTTTGAAAAGGCTGAAAGAAAGGTACATTGGTACTTTAAGGTATACTTTTAGTTTATTAGCAATGTATATGAAACTAGCTTTAGCAAGGGCAAGACTTAAGCAAAAATGTTTAAAATTGAGGAAAAGCTATCCAGAGGGGGGCGTTGTTGATGTGGAGTGAGGTTGATGGAGAGAAAAGAACAAAAAAACCCTGCCAACTTAATGTCTCATTTGAGACCTGTAATAAAAATAATTTAGCAAAGACAGCATCATGTTGATTAGATTATTGCTGAACATATTTTTAATAATGAAAGTATTCAATCTTCTAAAGACAGGAAAGTTATTAGCCACATCTAAAAAGATTTTAAAGATTAACTTAAGAAAACATTGTTTTTAAAAGTATTTTAATGAATATAGGGACTTAAAATTTATATTAAAATTTTCTGCTTGTGGCTTTATTTTTGGTCTGTAATAATTGCACTATTTAACACCTGATTGATTTTGTATGTAGTTCTTTGATCATGTTCAAAGTGTGATTTCATGCTCTGTTTGTTGATTCTATATTAGGATCATATTTCCTTAAACCCAGAAAAACTCCACTACATATTGTTTCTTAATGGTAAGTATGTATAAACAAAGTTTGATCACATATCGTAATAAGTTCTACATGTTCCAGAAGACTTGTTAATTTATATTCTAGTCAAAAAAGTTTTCAGGTCTAAAAATATAATTATTTCTTTTGGTTCTCTCTCTCTTCACTTATTACCTCCTCATCACTGACATGATAGCTTTTCTTTTTGAGCATACGAATTATCACTGAAGCAGCTGGTGTGACCATTGCTAGATCACTATAAAAGTTCATGGGCACTTTTGAAAGTATCAGTTGTGCCCCCCCCCCCTATTTGTTCACAAATGTTGATGCATTATGCTGTTTGCCAGCCCACTTACCTGAATTTAAATAGCCTAGTATAGAACTCAAAGCAGAGTCTCAGCAAATGCAAATCACCTAGAATATGCAAATTACAAGTTTGTTTAAAAATGTGGATGTTTGGTTAAGGATGCTAAATCATCTTTCCATCCAAACCTATTCTGCTTAATTACAAACTTGAAATGCACATAGAAAACAATCCTATTCCCAAATCACTCAGATCCAACATTATTTTGTTGGCATCCTCTTAATTAAATCTGGCTTCTGAACATCAATTATGAACTCTATGGAGATAGACTGATTGAGAAAACATAAAATATATGCATTTGTGCTGACCATTTAATGTGAAAGTTGTTTTTGCAGAAATCTGAAGCCCTACGTAACTATCTCAGGAAAATCACACAAATTTGCTATTATGTGATGCAAGGACTTAAAGTGAAAAATGAGCTGATATGATTATGTAATATATCCAGGAGGCAACTAGCTTCAACCTGGATTTATTATAAAAAAAAAATCATCTTAATGTAATATATTACTAACTTAAGAAAATGCTTTTATATAGGTATTATATATAATATGTTTATATATCTTTACGTACTTTGAGCATACTCATGTATCACATTAAAAAAACTAACTAGGGGGATCCTTGGGTGGCTCAGCGGTTTGGCGCCTGCCTATGGCCCAGAGCGCGATCCTGGAGTCCCGGGATGGAGTCCCACGTCGGGCTCCTGGCATGGAGCCTGCTTCTCCCTCCTCCTGTGTCTCTGCCTCTCTCTCTCTCTCTCTCTCTCTGTCTATCATAAATAAAAATAAATAAATAAATCTTTAAAAAAATTTAAAAAAACTAACTAGATAATATTAATATCACTGTCAGATCTGACTTTAAAGAGCCTCCATCAAATATGTCAAGTCAACATTTCACTCCATTTGAAGAAATAAATATAATGAGGTATGTCTGTCAACAGGGCCACTACTAGCCTCTGTGGTGCTTTTACACAAATTATCAAGAAAAGATTATTCCTCAAAATACTGTAGTCCCATATGTCAGAAATCTGTCAAAATATATTAATGTTGTAAAATGAAGATATTTTACTGCTTTCTATTAGAAAATTGACTTTGTCTATGATGCAAATGGTGCATCACAAAGCAGCAAAATGTGTTAGACGTTTTTGGTTTGTTTCCTTGAGAAATACGCTCTAAAACACTCCATTTAAGGTGTATGCATGAATGGACTATCTTAGTATGTCATCTACAGGTTATGGAAATGCATATACTGCCAACTGATCTTTAACAGGAGTGACAAGAATACACATATGAAAGGATAGTCTCTAATAGACAGTGTTGGGAAATCTGGATAGCCACACGCAAAAGAATGAAATTGGACCTTTATCTTACATCATACAACAAAAAACAACCCAAAATGAATTAAAGACTTAAATGTAAAACTTGAAACTATGAAACTTGGAAACATAAGAGAAAAGCTTCATGGCATTGGTTTTGGCATGACACCAAAAGCACAGGCAACAAAAGCAAAATTAGACAAATAGGACTACGTCAAATTAAACATTTTCTGCATAGCAAGGGAAACAATTGACAGAGTAAAATAGTAACCCATAGAAGGGGGGAAATATTTGCAAAAGTAAAAAAAAAAAAAAAGAAATTAAGGTTCACTGCAGGGTCAAATCACAATGACTTATTTTTCTAACATAGATCCACTTTATCTATTCTCTTAAGTGTTTAGCCTAAAATTCGTCGGTAATATCCTCTCCTAAGTATATAATTTCCTCTAGTACCTGTTGCCTATTCTCATAGTTAATATTCTCCATGCTTCCTCATCCATCAACTGTTCTTGATAAGACTTGTCAGTATTTATTTTTCTTTACAAATAACCAGCATTTTTTGCTTTAAGTATTTCATATATTTCATATTTTTATTTTATCATTATCTTTTTAAATTTTATTTATTTTTAATTTCTTAAGGAAATTTCTAACATGTACTTTTAATGCCATAAAATGTTCTTCTGCATATACTTTTTTTTTCCTATACATTTTGGCAGGTAGTGTATAGTCTGGTTATCATTGTTTTCTTACAGTTGCTGAATTTAGGTTTGATTTCTTCATTAATTTAAATTATTTAGATGGATTCTTATAAATTTTCATTCCAATTGATTTGCTTTTACGCATCTTTTATTTACTCTACAAAAAATACCAGTTTTTGACAACAAATGATACAAATAGCAAATATTAAATTACAAATACAAATGGAAAAATTAGAGAGGGAGACAAACCATGAGAGACTTTTAACTCTGAGAAACGAACAAAGAGTTGGGCAGGGGAGGTGGGTGGGAGGTTGGGGTAGTTCAGTGATGGGCACTGAGGAGGGCACTTGATGTGATGAGCACTGGGTGTTATACTATATGTTGGCAAATATAACTTCAATTAAAAAAAACAGCAAATAGAAAATCTATACTAAGGAAAACAAAACAAAACACAAAAAAACCCTATAATTCTAAAGTTCAACAAAATGCTATTGATTGAGTTTCAAATTTACCTTAGTTTCCTGGCAACCATGACAGGGAGGAAAATACTGTCAATTATACATCAAAGCATATCAGATAGGAAGTAAACCTTATGGTAAAAAATAACAAAAATGAAACTTGCTTTGATATTATAATATGAAATAAATCTTCATGTGTGTCTTATATAAAAGACTGACTTTTATAAAGATAATCTTAGTAATATATGAATAATAAGTGTGGTAAAAAAGACCGTGTGCTACATACATTTTTAATATTTGTTTTAAGGTATTTATAAATGTGGTGGCTATATATTCTACTTCTTGGATATTTCCAATTCTCATTCTTCTAGGCACAGGTGCACTACTTTGCTCACTGTGATTGCCTGAACAGTTCAGTTAGTGGTTGTTAAGTGTAAGTATTGTTCAGGTAGGTTTTCCACAGCACTCTTTTCCTTCTGTCATTGTAAAATAATGTTGTTCAAAATGGTAGGTGTTCCTTAGCCTGTGTTCCAGGCTGAGAATAATTTAGAGCAGGACTGGGCAGCCTGGGTGGCTCAGTGGTTTAGCCCCGCTTGGGCCCAGGGTGTGATCTTGGAGACCCGGATCTAGTCCCATGTCGTGCTCCCTGCATGGAGCCTGCTTCTCCCTCTGCCTGTGTCTCTGCCTCTCTCTCTGTCTCTCATGAATAAATAAATAAATCTTTAAAAAAAAATTTAGAGCAGGACCTGTGAGACTCATAATGGACATAAAGCATGAACAAGAAATAAAACCCATGTAGTTCAAACTCTCTGAAATTGGGCAGTTGTTTATTACTCAGCATGACCTTGTTTCACATAGTGGATTTCAAAATTGAATTCATTCAAAGTAGTTTTATGTTGTATTAAAATGTTTAGAACAAGTCATACTTCATATAGTATCTTTTGATCCAAAGATATATTTGAATAGCCTGAAGTACATACACAATTTTTTTCTCCAGATATCACTTCAGCTTTTCCAGGACCTGTATAGTAGACAGTTGCAATTTGCTCTCTTAAATAGAAGACAAAAGTGTAGAGCTACCATAAGAGAAGGGTAATTCAAATGTTCTGAAACCTAGAATGAATCTGTCAGAATTATATCCCCATTATGATCATTAAACGTTTTACCAAATCTTCTTAAAAGAATATATAACTTCTTCAATTGTGCACAAAAATCACTGAAATAAAACGTAGAAATGTTTGTCAAGTCTTGCCTCCTAAAGTAATATGAATTATCAGTTGACCCTTGTATACTAAAATATATCCTATGACATTTACCCCCTAATTTTAAGAGGGAAAATTTAGATCTGCAATTTTTTAAAAAGATTTATTTATTTATTTATTTATTTATTTATTTATTTATTTATCTATTTATGAGACAGAGAAAGAGAGATCATGTGTATAATTGGGAGGAGTGGCAAATGGAGAAGGAAAGAATCTCAAGCAGACTCCACACTAAGTCTGGAGCCTGATGTGGGGCTCCATCTCACAAGTCTGAGATCTTGATATGAAGAGAAATCAAGAGTGATGCTTAAAATAATTTTTTCCAACTCTCTGAAGAAAGTCCATGGTATCTTGATAGGGATTGCATTAAACGTGTAAATTGCCCTGGGTAACATTGACATTTTCACAATATTAATTCTGCCAATCCATGAGCATGGAATATTTTTCCATCTCTTTGTGTCTTCCTCAATTTCTTTCAGAAGTGTTCTGTAGTTTTTAGGGTATAGATCCTTTACCTCTTTGGTTAGGTTTATTCCTAGGTATCTTATGCTTTTGGGTGCAATTGTAAATGGGATTGACTCCTTAATTTCTCTTTCTTCAGTCTCATTGTTAGTGTATAGAAATGCCACTGATTTCTGGGCATTGATTTTGTATCCTGCCACACTGCTAAATTGCTGTATGAGTTCTAGCAATCTTGATTTTTGTGGAATCAGAAAAGACCCTGAATAGCCAGGGGAATATTAAAAAAGAAAACCATAGCTGGGGGCATCACAATGCCAGATTTCAGGTTGTACTACAGAGCTGTGGTCATCAAGACAGTGTGGTACTGGCACAAAAACAAACACATAGATCAGTGGAACAGAATAGAGAATCCAGAAGTGGACCCTCACTTTATGGTCAACTAATATTCGACAAAGGAGGAAAGACTGGTCCACTGGAAAAAAGACAGTCTCTTCAATAAATGGTGCAGGGAAAATTGGACATCCACATGCAGAAGAATGAAACTAGACCACTCTCTTGCACCATACACAAAGATAAACTCAATGGATGAAAGATCTAAATGTGAGACAAGAATCCATCAAAATACTAGAGAACACAGGCAACACCCTTTTTGAACTTGGCCACAACAACTTCTTGCAAGATGCATCCATGAAGGCAAGAGAAACAAAAGCAGAAATGAATTACTGGGACTTCATCAAGATAAAAAGCTTCTGCACAGCAAAAGAAAGAGTCTACAAAACTAGAAGACAACCTACAGAATGGGAGAAGATATTTACAAATGACACATTAGATAAAGAGCTAGTTTCCAAGATCTATAAAGAACTTATGAAACTCAACACCAAAGAAATAAACAATCCAATCATGAAATGGGTAAAAGACATGAACAGAAATCTCACAAAGGAAGACATAGACATGGCCAACAAGCACATGAGAAAATGCTCCACATCACTGGCCATCAGAGAAATACACATCAAAACCACAATGAGATACCACCTCACACCAGTGAGAATGGGGAAAATTAACAAGGCAGGAAACAACAAATGTTGGAGAGGACGTGAAGAAAGGGGAACCCTCTTGCACTGTTGGTGGGAATGTGAACTGGTGCAGCCACTCTGGAAAACTCTGTGGAAGTTCCTCAAAGAGTTAAAAATAGATCTGCCCTATGACCCAGCAATTGCACTGCTGGGGACTTACCCCAAAGATAAAGATTCAGTGAAATGGCAGGACACCTGCACCCCAATGTGTTTATAGCCACAATAGCCAAACTGTGGAAGGAGCCTTGGTGTCCATTGAAAGATGATGGATAAAGAAGATGTGGTCTGTGTGTACAATGGAATATTACTCAGCCAGTAGAAAGGATGAATACCCACTATTTACTTCTACGTGGATGGAACTGGAGGATATTATGCTGAGTGAAATAAGTCAGTCAGAGAAGGACAAACATTATATGGTCTCATTCATTTGGGGAATATGAAAAATAGTGAAAGGGAATAAAGGAGAAGGAGAAAAAATGAGTGGGAAATATTAGAAAGTGAGACAGAACACGAGAGACTCCTAATTCTGGGAAATGAACTAGGGGTGGTAGAAAGGGAGGTGGTCTGGGGTGGGGATGCCTGGGTGATGGGCACTAAGGGGGGCACTTGATGGGATGAGCACTGGGTGTTATTCTATATGTTGGCAAATTGAACACCAATAAAAAAATAAATTTATAAAAAACCAGAGTGATGCTTAAATGACTGAGCCACCGAGGCACCCCAAGATCTACAATTTTTTAATGAAAATTGCTAGGAAGCTTTAATTATCAGCACTCTAAAGTCAGGAACACTGTCCTCACATCTCCCATCTATGTCCTTTTTCAATTCTCTTTTACATTTATTTCTCTTCTCATACTCTCCTCTCACTTTGCAAAATCCAACTTGATGTGCCAATATAGGTGGGTCAGCCTCCTTCAGAATTTCCCTGGTATTTAACTGTTTTTCAAATATTTCTTCTTTTCTATCCCTATACTACAAATTGCAGATTAGTTAAAACCTCTAATTCAACCTACTGAATTGCTTTGGACCCCCAAGTCATTTAGAGGTAGAGCTAAGAGCAGAACCCAAGTATCTTAACACCACACCAATCTGCTTTTACTTCTGCCTCAGATAAAACATGAACAAAACAAAATAGAAGTATAATATAAATGATAAGATTTATTGTTGATCAAACATCTGTTCAGTACAGTTTTCGATAAGAAACACATTTCAAACTGTCAGCCACTTCTGTTCCTAAATTGCACACTACTGTTGTATCATGAAAATTGGATACCTAACATACCTAAGTTTGGATTAATCAATCAATGAAACTGTTCTTTTATAACCCACTTAGCTTTCTAGGGAATTTATTGTCGCCTTACACATTATATTGCTACAGATGTATTCTGAGTTAACATTTTCAGTCTAATATTATTTTGTTTGAATTTATGAGTGAATTGGGATTGCTAGAGTATGTAATTAGATTCAATAACCTATTTTTTAGGAACATAAAGTATTATTTTACATTAAGTATGTGGATTAGTATCAATAATATATACTTCTACTCTTAAATTAGTAATATCTCTTAAGTTTTGGTTGAAATGCAGTGACTCCCTAATTTCCTCACTGTTTTTAAAATAAATTATTATACATACATAAAAGTTTTCAAATAATTGGAGCTAACCCACTTGGATCACTAATGCTTATTTCTATTTTATCCATCTTTAATGAAGTTATTTTAGAACTTCTTCCACATGCCATTGTCTCTTCAGACAAATGGTAACCATATCTGAAATGTTTCCTGAGGAATCCAGCTTATAATCATTTACATTATAGATCTTTAGAGATGAGATAAATGTAGTCTGGTTTCACCCCTTCAGTTTGAAAAAGAATGAACTAAATAATAGAATCACCTTCAGAGGGTACTGGAAGACCTAGGGCTCTAACCCAGATAGAGAGCTCCTTCTACTCACATCACTTGCCTGATTCCTTTCTGAACTCTACAGTTGTGAAGGAGAACAGAATCTTTTGTCCCTCTACACCCACTATAGTATTGAATTCTTTCATACATTGCAGCCATTATGGCTGTATTTTGCTTTGGTATCATTTCCTATGTTTGATTGCATTTAAAACTTTGTAGCTTGGAAGTCTCCTTTTGATGCTAACAATATGTTAGGATGACAAGCTCATTAAGTAAGCATCTTATGATGAGTATAACCTAAATGCAAGAAAATAGGACTTGAATGAGTACAATAAAATATGTTTTCTTCTCTGTTTACTCTGGATCATATATATACTAGCAGATTCAAATGTTAGGTCATGTTTAATTTCTCAATTCTAACATGGACATTTTTGTGATTTGTGAAGTTTTATCATGATATTTTATTTTATTTTTTATCATGATATTTTTTTTTAAATTTTTTATTTATTTATGATAGGAACACAGTGAGAGAGAGGCAGAGACACAGGCAGAGGGAGAAGCAGGCTCCATGCACCGGGAGCCTGACGTGGGATTCGATCCCGGATCTCCAGGATCGCGCCCTGGGCCAAAGGCAGGCGCCAAACCGCTGCGCCACCCAGGGATCCCTATCATGATATTTTAAATAAAATATTAGAATAGACTTTCTATAATTCCTAACGCCTTGCCTGAATGCAAATACAAATTTATTCTGGAAATTATTAGTCAATGAAAATAAATATAGACATACATATATTCAAAATGTAATCATCTAGAAATTGTGTTAAAAAGGAGTTAAAAATATATATACACACATTTGTAATGTAGGTGTATGTGTGTGTGTGTGTGTGTGTGTGTGTGTGTGTTTATATATACAAAATATCTAAGGGGCAGAGCCACAAGGACATACCAGACCCACTCAATATCTTAAGTTTTAAAGATATTCTTTAAAAGAAAACTGAAAGAAATCAACAAGTATTCATCGTATTCATCTTTATTTGTGTTCTAAATGATAGAAGACTAGGACTGATTGTATTGAATTGTATAAAAGGCTATGGACATATTTCATTTCACCAAGAGGTTAATGAGCTGTCCATTTTAATGGTCATTGTATAATGCATACTATTCAAACCTATCATATCTCAAAAACTTTGTAACAATTGTTCCTTTCATGTTCAGGAGAGAAAAAACACATATTTTCACTTCTTGTGGATCACAGAGAGCTCATCTTTTCCAGTGACTCTTTTCTTCAGAGTCTTCAGTTTTGCTCCAGGCTTGCTTTCTAGAGGACCCTGATGTGGAAGGACTAATGTGGTTTCCTCTTTGGAAAGCAAATGTCATTTGGTTGCTTTGTTTCAGGGTTATTTGAAAGTTGAATACCTTTCTGAAGAATTGTTTCTACAGTGATTGCCAATTTTCTGCTTGAGAGGTTTATGATCAAATCATCTTTGGTAGGAATTTTTAGTTGGGATTCTTTCTACTGCTGATGTTCGAGGACATTTGCTAGCTCATGTTAAATTTTCTTTTTCTACTGTAGTTAACATTTATAATTTTTAGCACCCACTAAAATGAATTATACAAAGCATATGGCTTTGAAACTGGTAGATTTAATTTCAAGGAGGAGTAAATGCATATAGGACTTTAAAATAGAAGGTAGGGAAAACATTAAAAAGGAACAATGTTTTCAAAATAATTCTAGAGATGTAAAGATTTTGCCAAAGGATAAATAATGTCTCTTGGAATCTAGCAAACACATAGGGAAAGGTTTAACATAAGTTGATATAACAACCACAATTAAACACTTCAATGAACAAAGTAACTTAGTTTTTTTTTTTTAAGCTTATTTTCTTTTGGATTCTACCTTATAAATACCACCTAGATAAAAACTTTCTTAAAGTAGTCTTATTTTTGGTCCATAGACATCACCTTAATGGCAGTATTCATCATGGTCTTTAGTATTCTCAGAGAGTGAGCATTAAGTGAAATAATGAGTGACCTTCTTTACGAAGATAATGTAAAGATAGTATGCAATCTGCATGGAAGAGCAGATCTAATGTGACACACATTGCCTCAGAATAAACACAAATTGAAAGTGCTCCATGTAACAGAATTGTGTATAACAACAGAAAAAGGATGTTTACATCTTTTTTTCAGAAACAGCAATCACTAATTTCATTATATCTGATTCCTAATTGTTTTAGACCATAGTAAATTTGATGAGGAATAACTTATATTTAAAAATATGTGTCATTTTAACCTTTGGCTCAATATGCTCCATGCCACAAATGCCTGCTCCTACTTTATTGTACTGTCTAAAAGAGAAATACATGTGGGGTATGTGCATAAATGTAAATATAAATCCATTCCTGAGAATTATCTCAATCAACCAGTCTAAAATTTAAAAATTGCTAAGAGTATTAGTGAAATGATTTAATATTATAATTTATGAATCATTCCCAAAGGTAAGGGATACATTAAAAATATGATGATAAAATGATGGTAAGTTTCAAGATAACTTGAAAAATTTTAAAATACCTCTCAATTACTTATGTTACACAAAAATTACTACAATTTTGTATTTTGTATTGTTCTATATATCGAGTAGTTTACAATGTTATGTTGTGTACCAAAATAATAGTTTTGTTGAAGCCATATAAAAAAGGAGAGACAAGAGAAACCTCAGATTCCGTGAGTTATGATTTTAGAAAGCCATAGATTCCCTTTTCTAAATCTAGGCTCAACATCTAACTCCTTTGTATTTCTAACCTTGTATTAAATTTCAGAAATGTGTTCACCACATGATAGTGAAATATTGAAATTTGAGTTTGTTAACTTTTCTATTACAGCCAAAAACACCAAGTAGAAACTAAATTAAAGCATTGTGACAGTCTTCTCCAGCTTTCTCAAAACAATTAATTTTATGAAACACAGTTTATTACCTTGCATATGACTTATAGGTAAAGTTAAGGGCAGGAGTATGAATATTTTCAGAGAAAAAGAGGTCATTTAATGAATGACCACAGCATACAAAAAATAGAACATGACCAGTCTAGAAAAGTTTTCTAAATTCCTTTAAATTACTTTGCATCCAGAGAAAGCAAATACACATATGGAAAAAAAATAATGAACATTAAATGATAGGAACCACAGACGTGAATGTACTCTGTAAATATTGAAAGATTGGACTATACCTCCTGGAAGGGAAATCTTGATGGGACTCAGTTCTGGTTTCATTCACTTATTAATAAAGGAATTGTATTATGTCAAGAGCTGTGCTGCACAAATGGTAAGTCATTCTTACCTTCAAGTGGTTTCAACATAACTGGGTACTGGAAAGGGTAGAGGAAAAAAGAGAGACCGTTATGAAACAGTGTAATAATTTCTATAGTAGAACTACAAGAGATGATACCAAAATATATAAAGAGTTTCCCAAAACTGCATTTTGGAGGCAGGACAACCTTACAGGAAGCTTTTTGGAGGAGGTGATGGTTCAGCTTTTGACTAGGAGTTGACTAAATTGAAGAAGGAAGCACATACAACCACTTGAGAGGAGATTTTCCTAGTGTACTTCGTGTGACTTGGAATAGTTCCCATACTTGGTACTATGGCAAAGAAGAAATTAATGGTGAACTGAGACTGATGGGGGAATATCATTAATTAGGTAGGAGTTTGAGGACTGTGTTAAGTGGTTTGTCCCTTTTAGTACACATAATGGGAAACAGCAAAATGATTTTAAACTGGGGATGGCATCATATATTTTTAGACATATTTACTTTAGCAGTTCAGGGGAGTAAGGACTAGGACTAGAAGTATGGGATTGTTAAAAAAAATAGAGGTATGAGATTATTTAGGAGACTTTTTATGAACTCAGTGAGAATTAAGAATGATAGTCCTTGAAGTTGTGGAGGAGATAAAAAGAATCAGTAGGATTTGGTAACTAATTATATGAGCAAAAAGGAGGGTTGAACGATAGTTTCTGATTTTATACTATTGAAAGCTGGGTGAAAAACTGGGCCATTTACTGATCTGGGCAATATAAAATTAAAACAGATTTAAAGTAGAGAAAGAGGTGATTAGCAGATAAAAAATCTGGTTTTATCCGTATTGAATTTAAACAACTTTGCTTTATCTGGTTGGAGATAT
Source organism: Vulpes vulpes (assembly GCF_048418805.1). NCBI lineage: Eukaryota > Metazoa > Chordata > Mammalia > Carnivora > Canidae > Vulpes > Vulpes vulpes. The sequence goes on from NC_132780.1 coordinate 61,666,803, forward strand.
ATAGTGGGGATTTGGATATACAGTTTTGGAAAATCATATTAGGTTGAAGATTGAGATTCATCAACATGTAGATGAGGGTTGACTCTTTGGCATACTTTTGGTGAGATTAAACAAGAAGAGATTGGAAGTGGGTCTTTGTAGAATGTCAGTGGTTTGCAGGTTCAGAGAATGGGAAAGGAGATAGAGGATTACTGAAAAATTGGGAAAGGAAAATCAATGTATTATTATATGAATCAAAGAAGTGGACATTTCAAGACAGGCATCCTCGGAACAATTCCAAACTACTAAAATAAGTTCAAATAAATTAGAGTCTTAAAAATTTCTGTAGTAATTAGAAAAATGACCATTGCAAGAGTAGTTTTAAAGGCATTATGAGCAAGAAACATACCACTAGGTTACAGAGTAAATGAGAGGAAATAAACAAATAAATTCCGTGAGTAATAATGAATTACTGCTATAGGTAATGCCCTGTGTGAGACGTTTGAGGTAAAATTATGAAGACAACAGACATGGTCTCTATCCCATAAGAATTTCTAATAGGTGAGAAAAAAAAAAGAATTTCTAATAGGTGAGGTAAGGCCGAGGTATATTTACTCTGATAAATCCTGTGACTGAAGAATTGCTTCTTCAGTTTACTTTTATGAAGTTTGGTCTTTGAGAAAAAAGTAAGGGTAAAGGCAGAACTGGTACATAATTAAAACTCATTTTTCAATGTAAATGATCTTAGATGAGAGAGGTTTATATATATACATACTATGTATGTGTTAATATTATATCTATAATATATACAATGTTTGTAGTACAAATCTTGCAGTAATATTGTTCTGTAGGGAATTAAAAACAGCACTAAAAATTAATACCCTGTCAGTTGATATTGAAGGACAAGAGATGAGGAAAGCTCAGAATTTTAATTTAAAATTGTGTCTGGAGGCTTATAAGGTAGAGATAAAATAGGGAGATGAAGGAGCTTTTAACTAACACTAACTACTACTATTAAGTGTAAATAATACCCAAGCCTAGCTTTTTATTCAAAGTGGTGTTGTGAACAGGAGTTGTGATTTTAATTTTGCATTAGTAATAGTTAATCCTATTCCTAACATGTAAGAGAATTGGTAGCACAATGCATTCTCCTTTCGTGTCATTAATTACACATGAAGCCAAGCATCAGAACAGAATCCAAATTATGAGCTATTGTTAGAAATAATATGAACCAAAAAGTTCCTTGTTCCTTAGAAATAGTGTTTTAATAGTATTAGGATATTTATAGATATTATCAATGGCAAGTAAAATATAGCTGATTCAACATGAGATCTTATAATTGAATGTGACTTTAGAGATCATTGGCTCAGAAAAGATCAAAACTAATTAATGCCCAGTTGACTCAATCTAAGCTGTGAGGCCTCCTGCACTTTAGCCTGGAGGATAGGGCTTGCTTTGATACAATTCAATTCTCAAGATAACCAGTTAGCTTGACTCTATTCCCATGGTTAGTTAGGACTGCTCTAACGAGCATCAACAAGAATTTTGGTGCAAACTCTTCACTACTTTGAGATCATATAATATGTGAGTCCTACTTAATGAGAATCTATTGTGTGACTTCATTTTCACACAGAATTCAGATAAAAACTAAGAATTTCTAGGGGATCCCTGGGTGGCTCAGTGGTTTAGCACCTGCCTTTCAGCCCAGGGTATGATCCTGGAGTCCCGGGATCAAGTCCCACATGAGGCTTCCAGCATGGAGCCTGCTTCTCCCTCTGCCTGTGTCTCTGCCTCTCTCTCTCTCTCTCTCTCTCTCTCTCTGTGTCTCTCATGAATAAATAAATGAAATCCTTAAAAAAATTAACAAAAACTAAGAATTTCTTAATCCCAGTCCAGGGATTTACTGAAAAATTAAAGAATCTATTAGTGAAAAGTGACTTTTAGAATGAGTGGAGACATTATTTCATATCCTAAGACTGTCAGGATAGTCTAAAATTCATTCATAAATGAGTGGCCATCTTTGTAAATGCTTGCAATGTTTGAGTTTCTGGAAATAGGTAAGTGAAATATTACAGAGAAAATAAATGCTTTCTTAATTCTATTCCAGTTTTCATTAATAAATCAATGAAATAAGATAAAAACTATACATAACCAAAAAAAAAAAACACTAAAAAAATAATTAGAAAGACAAGCATGCCAATGAACCTTAAAAAACACATTAAATTTAGATAGACATGTCAGTTCTTGAGAAACTAAACTCAGCCTTTAATTACCTTTGAAACATAATAATTTTATGACTTAAAGCTTCTACATACACAAATTTGTCAAAAGCTTAGGTTATTTTATATTTTATATATATATATTTTTTATTTATGATAGTCACACACAGAGAGAGAGAGAGAGAGAGAGAGAGGCAGAGACACAGGCAGAGGGAGAAGCAGGCTCCATGCACTGGGAGCCCGACGTGGGATTTGATTCCGGGTCTCCAGGATCGCGCCCTGGGCCAAAGACAGGTGCTAAACCGCTGCGCCACCCAGGGATCCCAGCTTAGGTTATTTTAATTCTAGAAATTTATTTTTTACTTATCAAAATTATTGTAATACTGCAGATCTCTATTAAAACAAAAATTTAAAGAGAGCATAAACTAGAAAAATCCCGATCTTCATAAAATCTTAGCAGAAATGACCATAAAAATATAAGGTTATAAATGAAGAAAATGTCAACATTTTTTGTTCATACTAAATAATATCTTCTGGTAACCACTAGATTAATCTTCTCATTATAAAATAGTTTTTTTCCCATAAGGAATATATCAATTACTAAACACAATTAGAAAAGTAGTAGGAGAAAAATTCCATTTATTCCCTACTGTGAAGATTTTGCAAGTGGAAAATTATATATATACATTTGGGTGAAGTTTTCTTTAAAGAAATATTTGCAGCAGAAAATCTGACCCCTGGAAAGGTGGAAAAGAAAAAAAAAATGAGACCTACTCTATCTGATCATAAGATGAAAACTTCAATACTATTAATAGGCTTTCAAATGTTGAATCAGGAGAGATTAGTAGAGATTATTTATTTCACCTTGCTTGTTAATTGTCTCCCTGACTGAGAGTTGGCTGAACAACAACAAATCAACCACCAGTCTACTTCCTGCCAATTTGATTTCCCAGGGTATGTATTGTATGTGTGTGCATTTGTCTGTACCCATACATAAACATTACACACACAAAGGACAGTTCGGGCCAATAGAATTTCTATTTTAAGTGAAGTCTTTGACTCATTTTTCTTAGGCATTTTCTTATCCCAGATCACCAGTTTTGACATTCAAACCAAATCTTAGGTTGATTATATTAAAATGTATTTTTGGTAGTATGTTTGAATAGTTTGGGATGTCAACATAAACCCTCTAAATTTTACCTTCAACATCTTAAAAACAGATGTGGAAACAAAATAGCAAAGAGAACTCTGGAGCACAACCAGCCTTTCCACTGACTCCTTATCTCCTTTCCTCAGACCCTGTTTGGTAGACCAGTAGTTCTCAAACTAGGTACCTCAGGATCACTTGGAGATTTATTAAAACAGAACGCTGAGTCCCCCAACCTCTAAATCTCTGATCAAGTAGGCCTGTTAAAATTGAATTTCTAACAAGCTCCCAGGTGGTGCAGATATTGTGAACCACACCTGGAAAACCACCCTGCAATGCCTTCCATTGATGGGGTTGGATGTGTGATGGAGAAGACAGCAGAGGAGACGTCTAATAAAGAACCACCCTAAATCTTCCTGAATCCAAAGAATGAAAGGAAAAGGGAAATAAGGAGTAGAGTAAATCAGTGTGAAAAGCAACAGGACTCCCTTTCCAACAAAGCACACTTTATGGAAATGATATCTCTATCTTCTTGAGATTAGTGACAAGAACTAAGATGGATTCTCTGCTCAAAATCCCATTTGCATATTGAGACTGATGATACCATACACATAACCCAGAGGGCATGAAAAGATTTATTGGTCACAAAAATGAGATCACACAATGAGGGAGACCAAGGCTGCTTCTAAGTTGATCCAAAAATGGGTTGAAAAAAGATTGAGAAAGGGCACTCGCTTACAATTTTATGGTGGTAAGGGGGTGGGCTGGGATGAAGGTCTCTACATGTGCAAACTTGCGTTCTATGGTTTGAACTTCCCACTGATGCCAAAAGAGGGAATACTCAGGCTTTCTTTTCAGCTTTCTCAGATGTGGTGCGGAAAGGTTAAATGTCAAAAAGGTAGTCAGATATTTTTTACTACAATTCACTCCTGAAGATTTATTGATAACTGAAACACAACCTATTTCATTTAATTGCGTTTGGGTTTGTTGACATAAGCCATTATGGCACTCTGTGAGGCCTGTAGCCTGAGGCTAATTAATTCCTTTTTCAAGAGTCCAACCCTATCTATTTTAACTAGTGAAATGAGTGATTTGGCCACTGAATATTTGGATCTTCTCAAAGGAGATAAAGAGTGTTTAAAGACTGTAGTATATGCAGTGAATTCTGTGACATTGATTTATAGTGTTGGTATTAAAAGACAAGAAATTTCCAGCATCCCTTACCCCAAAGAGAATGGCCTTGAATAAGGAAATGTTGCTATCATTGACCAAACCAGGTAGCCAGGCTATTGGTAATGGTGATAATAATGTGTAAGTATATGCAGAGGGGGCTGATTGTTGGCCAGTGCATCCAGTGCTAAAATGACTGACTGCATTTTGCCAAATGTGCTGACCCATGAGAACTGTCCTTTTTCAGGGATTTTCTGGTTAAAGGATAAAAATCAGAGGCTCTCCAGAGAGCTCCATCACACAGGACAGGATCCCACCATACATAACGTATATGAATTCCCTTAGTGGTTCACTCAGTTGGCCCAAGTAGCTGCCCACATAGCCAAGAATTCTGGGAGAGGGATGGCTTCCTTTGCCACCCTGTCTTCTGGCAAGAGCTAAGGACAGGGGAGGCCAACTCTCCCTAAATGGGGTATTCCAGAAGGACTGTAGATGTCCTGGAAGTACAATTTCTTTTATAGCAGAGAAGACTTGGTGGCCATGCTGTGCTTATGGAATGCTATTTCCATGGCCAAGGCACAATGGGTGGTGGTACAGAGAAACTCAGACTCAGGATCTCTGTATCCAGGAAAGTCCAGTAATTGCTACCCTAATGATATATAGCATGGGATTGAGGAGGGAAGTGTCTTTCATGAGGAGACTTGTGGTAATCATGAAGAGTCCATAGATGCCAGGAGGCATGGCAGAAAGTAACTAAAGCCTTTTCAGTGCAAGAGTTGGGGGAATAGGGAGGTGGCGACATTGAAGGATTAGGGGAGGAGGGTGGAGGGATTGGCAATGTCCTATAGAAATTTAGATAAATTCTAGAATGGTTTGTTGAAGGTGCTCACATTCAAGGTGGGCCAATTTGTAGCAGTATAAATAGGCTTAAGTAAAATGTGTAAATGAGGAATGAATTATCTTCAGCAAGTCTAAAAAAGATGTTGAGCTTATTTTAACATTGTACATGCTGATGAGGTCAATAGCTATTTCCTGACCCACGAGGTATAGAACAGTACTCAGTTGACCGAATAATTTTCAGAAATTCAGCTGAGACTTTGGGGCCATGCACTATGTGTGAGGAAATGGGCCATCCCCTTTCTGTGTGACCTCGAGCTTAATGTCAAGTTCAAAATAAACCTTTGGCTATCCCATGAGTTGGGGAAAGGGCATGGGTTTCTTCTTGTAACTCTGAAGCTATCTTTTTTGCAACAAAGGTATGGGTAGCAGCATCAGCAAAAGCCAGTAGAGGGTCCTAGTGAGCCATTTACTTTTAGAAATGTGGCCTCAGTGTGCCACAGGATGAATGCTCTGCCTCTACACAAGTGACCACCAGTCACTTGTGTCCAGTGGTTCCACATATTGTCCACTGGGTCCACATATTGCACAGGGTACTAGTCTTTCTCCTGAGAACTATATAGATTAAGGCCAATGTTTGGTTGATACACAGAGCCAGCAGTTACAAGGTAAGAGCTATTCCTTAAGCCTCGTGTGAATCACAGCTGATGCTGGATTGGACATTCACAATTTAGCCTAAAATTTATACATGAGTCTGAACTGAGATATACAACCTGATGCCATTTAAAAGAGGGCTTTAATTTCATATTCCTGCCCCCGAATATTTGAAAATTTTGTCTTCAGTTGGTTAAATCTCTAACAGATATTTCATAAGACTCAGCAAATGCAACAGAAAGAAGCACAGCAACAAGCACAAGCTCCTCAGTAGGCAACATCTCAAAGTGCATTCTAGACCACAGGCAGCAGAGCCATATTAGCAAGCCAATGAAAGAGAAGAAAGACCCCTAGTGGTGGTGGTCATCACATACACACACTGCTCATAGTGTCCGTTGTTGCGGCCTTTCATGGACATGCAATGGACACCTCAATCCAAAATTTGGTTTGGATATGGAAACTAATGAAGCCACTTGTATACCAAGAGGGTAAAAAAAAAAACCAAACCAAACCAAACCAAACAAAACAAAAACTTGTTATTTATAGGAGGCTTTAAGATCATAGTATGTTCCAAGGCTGGCATAAAAATGTCTCGAGAGAATAAGAAGGAGCAACCAGCTTAGAGTTTTATGGTAGTTAGGAAGTGAGGCTGGGGTAAAAATTCCCCATAAGCATGGGCAGGGCTTATGTGGTATGAACCTCTTCATGGTGCCAAAGGAGAGAACAACTAGGCTTTCTTCACTACTTTGTCCAGAGGTAGACAGAAGGAAGAGGGAGGTGAGACTTAATAGTTTTGTGTAATTAAATATCAAAATAGACTCTATTACAACTCTTTTTATTATCTTTTCAATCCTCTTATCATGTTTTCATTATTTTGTTGGGTGAGACAGGATAAAGAGAACTTTAGCCCATTCATATTATTGATTAAAAAAGAAAAGCCCCAGGGGCACCTGGGTAGCTCAGTAGGTTAAGCATCTGCCTTTGGCTCAGGTCATAATCCCAAGGTCCTGGGATTGAGCCTCAGGTCAGGTTCTCTGCTCATGTCTGCCTGCTTCTCCCTCTCTCCCTGCCTGCCACTCCCCCTGCTTGTGCTCTGTCACCTTCTCTCTTTTTCTGTCAAATAAATAAATTAAATCATTTAAAAAAAAAAAAAACACCCAAAACTAGAAAAGAGGAAAGAGGACTTGTTATTCATTATGAGTCTTCTTTATGATAAATATTTTCATGTATTCCTATTTCCTTTATTTTTCTCAAAATTAAACTGAGAGTGTGTGTTTGAAAGTCTTTTGCCATGGTCATACAGTTGTAAAAAGAACAAATAAATTTGAGAGAGGCTGGGAGCGTGTTTAACCACAAATCACTTTCTTCCCCATTACTTCTGGATATTTCTCCATTCAGGTATTTTTGTTTTGTTTTGTTTGTTTGTTTTGTTTTTCTCCATGTGGTTCCTTAAATGGATACAAAAAAAGCAAAAGTTTCAAAAATCAAATGGATGAAATAATCCAATACAGATTGCAAGTCAGAGCTATTTTTTGTGTAGTCTAACTACATATCTAGGTACCTAGGTATCTGTATTTTCTAAGAATCTTAATAATTAGCATTTTTGACTCAGTTTTCAGCTAGTGGTATTATATTTGTGCCTTAAGGAATGAGAAACTGGCATTTCATTAAGTAAACTTTTATCACTTGAACATTATCTATATATACTCTCATTAGATTTTTCTTTCCTTGGAGATTGAATAACTTACTTTGTTATATTGTATATCTTTTTTGGTATAATCACACTAAAATGGATTTTCTGTCACCGTGGAGGGAGAAATTGAAGGTAAATGTATTTGTTACTCTATCTACTTTTCTAATTTCATTGGTAAGAATTCTGCATGTTGAGACTGTAAATATATTATAGGGTTTTTGTAATTATTTCTTGTATTCTAGTTACTCGAGTAGTCAAACTAAGAGATAAATTTGCAGAAATTCAATTTGGTTTAGAATAACAAGAGTTATCAGTCCCTATTTCTTTAAATATCACAATTTCTATTTTTTTCTCACATAAATAAGCTTAAAGAGACAAAATCAAATGCACACCTGAATAAGTATAGTAATGGCTTGGTATATAATTCAGTAATGATGAATAGATACTACAAGTGAAAAATAGAAAAAAATAAATATATCCAGTTTCCGTATGAGTCTTTGATATTATTTAAGAGGATGGGACCCTGGAAGAATAAAGTCATGACCTTAGGAATGTCTCCATGATATTCATATTCAGAGAGATGGGAGAGGACGGAGTTAGGAAAATGTTTTTGCTAAGTGCTCAAATTATTCACTTAGTTATTTCAGACATCAAGCAGGATACTTGTAAACCATTCTATAACATGATCTAATGGAATTTGGCTACCTGCTACATGGCCAGCCTTCGTATCTTATGATTATCTCCCACATTTTGAATTGAGCAATTACTTTTACCTTTTTCTTTGACTATTGTATGTGTGTTTGTTCTGAAATTCACTTATTTTTTTTAAAGATTTTATTTATCGAAGAGAAAGAGAGAGTGTGCACACAAAAATGACTGGGGGCGGGGGGTGGCCAGAGGTAGAAGGAGAAGAGACTCCCGGCTGAGCAGGAGCCTGACTCTCTCCATCCCAGGACCCTGGGATCATGACCTGAACTGAAAACAAACGTTTAACTGACCAACCCACCCAGGCACCCCTGAAATTGATTTACTCTTTGATTCATGTTTTTGTTCACTGACATTTTAATTACCAAGGGCATGCTAGAGATTGTCTTGGGAGCTAGAATGAGAGCTATCACAAAGATGAGTAAGAGCTATGTACAGCAATGCTGCTTCTAAGTAGTTTATAGTCAAGTGGGATGTCAAGTTAATAGAAAAACAGGCTAAAAACCAATATATATAAACAACATGATATGTTCTATAGTAGAGAGGCATGGATTGAGGGCTGCAGGAGCTTGGTAGATAATGACTGAGGGAAATGGAAAAAGCTCTTGCTAAGGTATAATGGCATTTATCCCATCTGAAATTCATTAGACATTTCTAAAGTTCTTACCTTTCCTACTATATTCTAAGGTTCTTTAGTATAGGGATTCCTATACCATTTTGCAGCCTTCATGATCCTAGAACTGTGTGTGTGTGTATTTATGTGCAACTATGTGAGTGTTAGGTTTACTGTTCAATGTGATAAATATATATATATATATATATATATATATATATATATCTTTTGCTGTATAGATATAGATATATATGGAAGATAGATACAGATATATAGAGAAAGACAGATGAAAGGCAGAATAATATTCAGTTAAATTAAGTGTGGGTCTGTTTCTCTGTAGAGGAACTATTTCTTGACTCCTCTCAACGAACTTCACAACATGGAAATGAAAAACAAAACAAAACTTTGTGTATTGACCTCATAGTCCTTAGAGTTCTTAGACAATTACTAATTAATTCATCCCTATAGAATACTACACTGTATTTGTATATATATATAATATATGCCTTCATCTAACCTGATCACATTTTCAAACCTTCACATCTCCACACATTCTATGCAGTCTTCATGTTATGATTTGTATTGGGGAACTAGGAAAATCACAGCATTAACTATTCAGCTCAAATATTCAGCCCTTTGAGGTTAGTTTGCTTTTTTGTCTCATATAGTTTAACGTCTCATGGTTATTTGGGCATCACTCCTCCCAGGTTCCAGATATCTCCTCTTTCATACTCTGCATCTAAATGGTATCACCTCATTAGCTGGAGTCTGTATTATTCATAGTTCTCCAGAGGAATTATTATATTATCTATATTTCTATCTAATCTATATGTATATCTGTATCTGTATCATCTGTATCTGTATTATCTATCTATCTATCATCATCTATCTATCTATCATCATCATCATCATCTATCATCTATCATCTATCTATCATCAATCATCTGTCGGGAGAGTCTCTATATAGGGAGAAGGTCAATTTTAAGGAGTTAGTTTACGGCTATGGGATCGTGGAGGCTGGAAAATTGGAAATCTGTAAGAAAGGGAAGTCTAGCAGGCTGGAAATTCAGGCAAGAGTGATATGACAGTCTTCAGACAGAATTACTTCTAGGTAATCTCAGATTTTATCTTAGACCTTCAACTGCTTGGTTGAGGCCCACCAATTTATAGATAATAATCTGCTTTACTCAAAGACTGTTGATTGTAAATGTTAACCAAATATTTTTAAATGTTTCACAGCAACATCTAGACTGGTATTTGACCACTGTAATAAAATAAAAATATCTGCAGGGCAGCTCCGGTGGCTCAGTGTTTTAGTGCCGCCTGCAGCCCGGGGTGTGATCCTGGACACCCGGGATCAAGTCTTACGTTCGGCTCCCTGCATGGGGCCTGCTTCTCTCTCTGCCTGTGTCTGTGCCTCTCTCTCTGTCTCTATGAATAAATAAATAAAATCTTTAAAAAATGATATCTGCAAAAAGTAAAGGTAATATATCTCTTATCAATGAAGTCTGTTTACAAAAGTAAATTTACTTACCTTTCGAAAGGCATCTGCATTTTGTTAATGGGATGGAACCAAAAATATTAGAAACATGGTGTCAGGAACATAGATCCTGGACACATTTCTGGAGCCTTAGAAGACTGAAATCAAGTTGTTGGTAGAGCCACGCTCCCTTTAAGACCTATGGGGGAGAATCCTTCTTCCTTTCCTCTTTCTAGCTTTTGGTGTTTGCCAGCAGTCTTTGATATTAGTTTGCATATTAGCCTTAGTTTGCAGATATAGTGCTTTAACTTCTGTCTCTTTACCACATAGCATTCTCCCCTTATATGTCAGTGTCCTCTCATTTCTTAAGAATACCAGGCATATTGGATTAAGAGCCCATCCTATTCCAGTATATCTTCCTCTTAAATTAATTGTATCTGCAATGATCTTATTTCCAAATAAAGTCATATCTTGAGGTACCAGGGGTTAAGATGTCAACATATCTTCTTGGCGGACACAAATCAAATATAATTCATCTTCATGGTTATCTCTCTGGGACTCAATTTTATCATCCATAAATGAAAGATATAAAGAAAATAACTTCTCAGGTCACTTGAAGCAATTGCATCCTGTAATTTTAATTGCTGTTTATAACATCTTTATTCAACAGATATTCATGAAAATTATAATACATCTAGAGTACTGGAAATATAGAAATAAATAACAGTCCTGACACTCAATATCTTCCACTTCAATGAGTAAGATGGAAAGTATAATGTAATGGAATTGTAATGTATATTAGAAACACTGTGATTAGCTGGGTGGAGTGAGAATGATGAAATGCTTCTTAGAAAAGAGCCTTTCTGAATTATGAAAGATGAGTGGAAGTCTGTGATTTAAGAAGGTAAGGATATGTCTTTAGGCAGAGGGAAGAACTGAATGTGTATTTGCAGAAGCATGGGGGTTTAAGAGAACTTATGCTTTTCAACGAACATCTGGTAGCTTGACCTTCATAGTAGCCTCAGCTTTAGGAAAGGAATTGGAAAAAAAAAAAAAAAAAGAAAGGAATTGGTAGGAAATGAGACTGAAGAGAGAAATAGTAAAATTATAAGAGTCATAAATATAATTCTAAGGAATTTGAACTGTATCCTATGGCTATGGTGAACTTAATGACAAGTATCTAATAGGAGAGTGTATTCCTATGCTTTATATTATTTAAATTCAGTCTGGAATCAGGGTGGAATATAAGGGATATATTACATCTTTGTGGAAATAGAAAGATCAATTAAAAAATGATATCATTCATACAAAAATATTAAGAGTTTAAAATATAGCAGTAGCTGAGAGAACATAGCCAAGAGAGTAGACAAGGATAACAAGGAAATAACAAGGATATAGAGTTGCCATAGTTTGGCAATGAATTAAATTTGGAAGACAGAGGATGATGAAAAAGGAGTCTAAGGATTTGTCAAGATTTCTGGTTAATCCTAAAATGAGGTCTTTCACCCAAAGGGAAAATCTGAATAAAAGGAAGCTTAAGAGCAAAATTGAGAAGTATTGTTTTGTAAATGATGAGCTGGAAGTGACTAAGGACTAGGGACAGCTAAACAGAAATGCTCCATGTGGTTGTGTAAATAGGGCATTCTGACTGAGCTCAAACTCAAATGGAGTTGGAACAAGTTCCTTGATGTATCCAGGGGAGTTGGTGAGCACATACTATGTGGTTGAGTTGGACAAAGCTCTCCTTCCCACTGTTTAGGAATTTCTAGTCCTGATTTGCACAGGACAGGAAGGTTTTCCTAATGAAAAGGAATTGGAAACTACTTCTTCGTTGTGTTTCAAGTTAGTAAACCAGGACTGATGAGTCCAAGAGCAGAACTGGGCAATGAGATTTCTGCAGAAACTTTGTCATGTATATAGGAAGTGATAGAACCACTGGAATGAATAAGGATTGGTTCTAATACTATCAGATCGTTGATATGAATCATAAGTCTATACACAGGACCTGAATCTATACATGAAATAAGTTACTATATACATGGAATAGAATTGCATTAATTATGTATAAATACACACACGGATTTTTAAAAAGATTTTATTTATTTATTCATGAGAGACAGAGAGAGAGAAAGAGAGAGAGAGAGGCAGAGACACAGGCAGGCTCCATGGAGGGAGCCCGGCGTGGGACTGGATCCCAGGTTTCCAGGATTAGGCCCTGAGCCAAAGGCGGCGCTAAACCGCTGAGCTACCGGGGCTGCCCAAACACAGATTTTAAAATGTTGAAAACTAGAACCTAGTTAATAGAAATGTACCAATGTCAGTTTATTGGTTTTGATGTTGTACTACATATGTGTAAGGTGCCATAACTGGGGGAAATTGAGTGAAGGGTACATGGGAATTTTTGTATTATTTTTGTAATTTTTTGACCATATAATTATTTCAAGTAAGAAAATTTGAAGGAAAAAAAATGAGCCAGAGGCCAGTGCTGCTTCTGTACCCCTCCCTTATCTATCACTAACTTGATTTGATTGCTGAATAGAACAGGATATCCTTATTGCAGATGTATGGGTTTTGAGATGGTCATTATTAATGCCAGTCATTTCCAGTCACATTTGAAGAATAGAGTTACTAGGGAGGAAATGTTCCTGAGAATAAGATTGCTTCCATTTCTTCATATAATTTTAGTACATCTGTTGTATAAACTTGAGAAAGTCCCTTAATCTCTCTATTCCATAGCTTTCCCCATTTGTATTGGAGATAATGGCTGCTAATGGTTGTAAAGAAGATTAAATGAGTCAGCATATGAAAACACTTGAATCATGTTTTTAGAAGGTATTATCTTTGTGATCAAGTGTTTACTGGTAGTTTCTAGCAAAATGCCTTGCATATATTAAAAGAATATTTGCAATTACATTTATGGCAACTATTTAAAAAAATCACATCATTTGAATGCTTATTTCAATATGTAGTACTACTCAGCAAAAATGGTTTAGTTATTTCTGCTGACATTAGAGCTTTTAATGTTTCTGAATTAATAGACATTCTTATAATCACAGACTTCAACTGTCAGTCACAAATAGCAATTTAATGAAGATAGTATACTGCGGCAATCCCTTAAGTATGTATTAGATAGTGATTCATCTACATTTTGTGCAGGAAGTCTGATTTACCAAGAAGACACTGACCTTGCTAGAATCTATAAATTTGACCAACTCACACTGTTTTTAACTGACTCGCCTCCTCCTAAAGTCTATGTATAGCAAAATGAATGGTGTTTTATGTTATTATGACATAAAGCAGTCAGTAAGTTAAAAAGGTACATGAAAAATATAAAGTTTGAATTAAGAAAGAAAAAGAGGAGAAGGAGGTGTTGAAGGAGAAGGAGAAAGAAGAGAAGAATGGCATTCTTGATGACTTACCAGAAATAAACATATTCTAAAGCACAATTGGCAAATCTGACCAACATTCATAAAATTTAAGAACAAAATAATTTTGGATTTTCTTTTGAAAAAATTTGTATTCAATTCAAAACTGAGATGACACATGATTACATCACTTGTCAATTCATCAATTTCTACATTGACAATTTTAGTGAAAAGAAAAGCCCTTACCTCTGCTCACACTGATTTTAAAGTTCTATATATTAAATTCTTAAATGGGCTAGGAAAATAACCCTGGTCATCTGTAATATTTTCTACCTACTGTATTTTTGGTACCTCCTGAAGAAATGTCAAGTCATTAATTGTGTAGTTTCTAACAATTACAGTACCACACTATCATGTTTACTATAAACATTCTAATAAAATTTGAAAATGGATAATGTTCTAGCCACATTGCTCTTATTATATAACGTAAGTCCTATGGATTTTCATATGAATTTTAGAATCACATTCAGAATTTTTATATATAAAAAAAAATCTGCTACAGTTCTTATTCAGATTGCATTATTCTAGAGATCAATTAGGAGATAATTGACAACAATACTGTGTCCCAGCCCATTAACAAAGTATCTCCCTCCATTGTTTAAGTCTATTTTAAAAATTTTAAAACATTTTATTTATTTATTTGTAAGAGACACACACACACACACACAGAGGTAGAGACACAGGCAGAGGGTGAAGCAGGCTCCATGCAGGGAAACTGATGTGAACTCGATCCGGGGACCCTGGGATCACGCCCTTAGCCAAGGGCAGGGCCACCCAGGTGCCCCTGATCTATTTTAAATTCCAAGCATAGTTTATAGTTTTCAGTGCTCAGATCTTTTGTGAGATTTATCCTAATGATTTCAGATTTGATAATCAATAAGTGACATTTTAAAAAATTGCAGTTTTTAGCTGTTTGTTCTTGCTATGTAGAAATACAATTTATAAACCCATTAGCAATTGCCATTCCTTCTCCACTAATCTACTCTCTTGTTTCTGTCATTTGCCTTTTCTGAACATTTCATAGAGTATTCTGATGTATGGCCTTTGTATATGGCTTCTTTCACTTAGTGTAATGCTTTTCAAGGTTCATCCATGTGGTACCATACTTCAATATTTTCATTCATTTTTGTGGCTGATATTCTATTATTTGGACATACTGCATTTTTAAAAGTTTTTATTTATTTGGCTGAGAGAAAGAGAGAGAGAGTACACACAGGGGGACGATCAGAGAGAGAGAGAGAGAGAGAGAGAGAAAAGTAGGGTCCCTACTAGGCAGGAATTCCAACGTGGAGCTCAATCCCAGCATACCGTGATCATGACCTGAGCCAAAGGCAGATGCTTACCTGACTGAACTACCCAGGCACCCCCATACCACATTTGTTTATTAGTTCATCCATTCAAGAATATTTTGGTTGTTTTTCACATTTTGGCTATTATAAAAAAATGTTGTTATGAACATTCATGTACATATATCTTTTAAGATTTTATTTATCCATGAGAGACACACAGAAAGAGAGGCAGAGACACAGGCAGAGGGAGAAGCAGGCTCCTTGCAGGGAGCCTGATGTGGGATTTGATCCCAGGAGCTGAAGGCAGACACTCAACCACTGAGCCACCCAGGGATCCCTCTTGCGCATATTTTTGTGTGAACATGTTTTCAAGTCTCCCAGCTATATACCAAAAGGGGAATTGCTAGGTCATATGATCACTATGTTTAACTTTTTGAGTAACTGCTGAACTGACTGCATCATTTTACATTCTGACCAGTAATATAAGAGGGTTCTATTTTCTCCACAATCTCACCAATACTTGTTACCTTCTTGTTATTTCTTTTTAAATTATAGTCATCCCGAGGGTGTGAAGTAGTATATCATTGTGGTTTTTATTTACATTTCCCTAATGACTAACAATTTTCATGTGTTTATTGGTCATTTGTATATTTTCTTTGGAGAAATGTCTATTCAAATCCTTCACTCATTTATTGTCTTTTTGTTGCCTTATGAATTCTTTACACATTTGGATAATAAATCTTTATCAGATTTATGGTTTGAAAGTATTTCCTCCAATTCTCTGAATCATCTTTGCATTTTCTTGATAGTAACCTTTGAGGCACATATATTTTTAATTTTGATAAAGCCCAATTTATCTATTTTTCCTTTGGTTGCATTTGCTTTAAATGTCATATCTAAGAAATCATTGCTTAATCTAAGTTCACAAAGATTCACAGCTATATTTTCTTCAAAAGTTTTATACTTTCAGGTCTTACATTTAGGTCTAAAGACCTAAAGGCCATTTTCAGTTAGTTTTTGCATATGGTATGAGATAAAGCATCAACTCCATTTTTGTACATGGATATTCAGTTCTACTTGTTAAAAAGAATATTCTCTCCCCATTGAAATGATCTTGGCATCCCTAACAAAAACCAGTTGACAATAAGCACATTAGTTTATTCAGTAGTTTCCATGTGATTCTATTTATCTATGTATTCATTGTTAAGTCATTATTACTCTATCTTGATTAGTGCAGCTTTGTAGTAAGTTTTGAATTCTAGAATTACGAGTTTTCTGAATTTATTCTTTTTTTTAAAAAAAAAAGACTGTTTCAGCTATTCTGTGTCACTTGTACAGAAAAAAGGCTAAATGGGATTTTGACAGAAATTAGGTGAAATTTGCAGAACAATTTGAAGATTTATCCCATTTACCAATAGTAAGTCTCCCTATCCAAGAACATAAGGTTTCATTCCATTTATTTAGGCCTTCATTAATTATTTTCATAGATATTTGGTACTTTTCAATTGTACAAATCTTGACTATCTCTTCCTAAATGTACTCTTAAATATTTTTTGATGCTATCGAATATGGAATTTATTTATTTCATTTTTAGACTGTTGCCAGTGTATAAAGCTGATTTTTATGCATTGATTTTTGTATCCTGCAATCTTATTGAATTTGTTTATTAATACTAATAGTTTAGTTGTGTGTGCATGTGTGTGTCCCCTAGGCTGTTATATACACAAGGAACATGTCATCTCAAATAGAGACAGTTTTACTTCTTTCTTTTCTATCTAAATGCCTTTTATTTCTTTTTATAATCTACTTGCCTTGGCTAAGATATCTAGAAAGAAGTGTTGTATAGAAGTGGTGAGAGAATATCTTTGACTTTTTCTTCTTTTAAAAATTTATTTATGTATTTTAGAGAGAGAGTATGCAGGGGGAGGGGAGGAGAGAGAGAATCTTAAGCAAACTCCACACCTAGTGTGGAGCCAATGTGGGGCTTGTTGGATGCTTAACTGACTTTGCCACTCAGGTGCACCATAACTTATTCTTGATCTTAGAGGGCAGTTTTATTCTTTTATCATTCAGTATATTATCAGTTGTGGGGGTTTGTAGATGTTCTTCACCAGATTGAAGAAGTTGCTTTTTATCCCTATTATGTTATCAAGAAAGGGTGTTGGATTTTGTCAAACGCTTTTTCTGCATCTTATAAATGATTCCATGGGTTGGCTTTATTCTATTGCTATGCTTTATTACATTGATTTTAATATGTTGAACGTATCTTAATCTTGAATCCTGCAACATTGCTAGACACACTTGTTAATTTTAGTAACTATTTTTTCAATATTTTCTATGAAGAGAAAGATGTCATATATGAACAAAAGTATAGGTATGCTTTATCTCCTCCAATCTAGAAGGTTTTATTTGCTTTATTGTGTAGGCTTTTATCTGTAACATATTTTTGAATAATTAAATGAGTCATCTGAAATGCAGGATTAGGGCAAGAATATTCACTGTAACACAGTCTGTTAACATTAAGCATGTTGTGAGTTTTAGGTATAGATAACCCTTATCAAGTTGAATGAGTTATTTTTATTTATTGCTTGTAACGTGGGTTCTTTAAAAATCAGGAATGAATGTTGAATTGTATCAAATGGTATCTTCTATAACTATGTAGATGATCATATGACTCTTATTTTTAGTTTGTTAACATGGTGAATTAAATTCATTGATCTGTAAATATTTATGTTCCTGGCACACACCTCACTTAGCAATGAAGTGTTACCATTTTTATATAATAATTCATTTGATTTGTTAAATTTTGGGGGGAAATTTTGTGTCTACACACATGATAGATATTCATTTGTAGTTTGCTTTTCTGTAATGTCTTTGTCTGGTTTTGCTATCAGGATAATGCCAACTCTGTAGAATAATTTATAAAGTAGTCCTTCCTTTTTAATTTTCTGGAAGAGCTCATGTACTATAATGGTATTATTTCTCCCCTAAATATTTGTTAGAAATCACCAGTGAAGCCACATGGGTCTAGGGGCTTCTTTAGGGGAAGATTTTTAATTATAAATTTAATTTTAAAAAATCAATATAGAACTAGTGAAGCTATCTTGTTTTATTTTAGTAAGCTTTGGTTGTTCATCTCTTTCAAGAAATTTGTCCATTTAACCTAAGTTATTAACTTTATTGGCATAAAGCTTTTTAATTCATTATTGTTCTTTTAATATCTGTAGATCTGTACTGATGCCAGACTTCTGATTCCTGATATTGGAAATGTTTGTCTTTCTCTTTTTTTCCCCCTGACCGGTCTAACTAAAGATCAATCAATTTTACTAATCCAAAGATGAGCTTTTGGTTTTATTGATTTTCTCTATTTTTTTTTTTTTTCTGTTTTCTGTTTCACTATTTTTACTCTGGTCTTTATCATTTCTGTGCTTTTGTTTATGTTGGATTTAATAAGCTTTTTCTAGGTGTTTTGTTTTTTGTGTGTCTATTTTCTGATTGAACCTGACATCATTTATTTGAAGACTTTCTTCTTTTTAAACATGTTGTGGGGGCAGCCCGGGTGGCTCAGCGGTTTAGCGCCTGCCTTCAGCCCAGGGCATGATCCTGGAGACCTGGGATCGAGTCCCACGTTGGGCTCCCTGCATGGAGCCTGCTTCTCCCACTGCCTGTGTCTCTGCCTCTCTCTCTCTCTGTGTCTCCATGAATGAACAAATAAAATCTTAAAAAAAAAATGTTGTGGTTTCAATTTCATTCAGTTAAAAATATCTAGTTTCCCTTTTTACATCTTACCCAATCTATGGGTATTTAAAAGTGCAGTAGTATTCAAAAATGTGAAAATTTATTATAGTTTTTGTTGTTTTTAACAATTTAATTATGATTAGAGAAAATACTGTTTATTACTTTAATCTTTTAAAACTACTAAAACTTGTACTGTGGCTCAGAATATTATTTATCCATATAAAATATTTAAGGAAACTTGAATGTGTATTCTGAAAAAAAATAAAAAATAAAAAAAATAAAAAATAAAAAAAAGAATGTATATTCTGCTATTGGGAAATTGTTATTAAAAATTATCATTTTTTAGGTCAAGTTAATTGGCAGTTGGTTTTTAAGTCTTCAGTATCCTAATTTTTTCAATACTTTATCAGTTTTTGAGAGTGGACATTGAAATCTTACTTTATTTGTGGGTTCTTTTATTTCTCCTTGCAGTAAACTCTACTCCCAATGTGGGGTCAAACTCATGACCTTGAGATCAAAAGTCACATGCTCTGTGACTGAGCCAGCCACGCACCCCCAGAGCTTTTCATTTTAGTTAAATTCAACTTACTAATTTTT
Source organism: Vulpes vulpes (assembly GCF_048418805.1). Classification (NCBI taxonomy): domain Eukaryota; kingdom Metazoa; phylum Chordata; class Mammalia; order Carnivora; family Canidae; genus Vulpes; species Vulpes vulpes. Next base: position 61,686,349 of record NC_132780.1, read on the forward strand.
CTCTCATGGATTGTATCTCTGGTGTTTTATCCAAAAAGTCATGACCAAACCCAAAGTCATCTAGATTTTTTCCTATGTTATCTTTTTATAGGAGTTTTATAGTTTTTGCATTTTAAAGTTCAAATCTATGGTCCATTCTCAGTTATTTTTTTGTGAAATATATAATGTCTGTGTCTACATTCTTTTTCTTTTTGCACTTGGGTTTTCAAGTGCAATAATTTTAGCATTAATATTTCACTTAATATCTCCAGTGTTTCTTTTAGTTTGTTTAACAGTAAGTTTTAAAAACCATATCATCACAAGATAAATTTTTCCCTTTTCTTATTCTTTTTTTATTGTTGTATCTATATTAGAGGATGGATGTTGGCTGAACCTATTGTAGTATACATTTTACAATATATATAAATCAAACCACTGTGCTGAATGACTTAAGATATACAGTAACGTATGTCAATTAGTTCTCACAAAACTGGAAAGAAAGGAATCTAAGAAGTAACAAAAGAGTTTTAAAAATTATATTATATTAATATACTTGTTTGCTAATTCTTTTTGTTTGTTTGTTTGTTTGCTAATTCTAAAATTTATTTCAGTTCTACACATGTCCTGATTAATTATGTTTGTTCCTCATTATGGGATATACTTCCCTTTTTCTTTGCACACCTGATTTTTTTTCCCTTGGATAGTAGACATTTTGAACATTACTTCATTGAGTGTTATTTGGTTTTTCTATAAATATTGAGTTTTTGAGTTTCTTCTTGGATGCATTTTAGTTACTTGCAAATGGCTTCATCCTTTCAGGTCTTGTTTTTAAGAGTTTAGTGGGATTTACTAGTTGAGGCAGCAAATGAAAAACAACCATTGGACTTTTTGTTTTGCTTTGTTTCAATTGCTAAGGCAGGGACGCCTGGGTGGCTCAGGGGTCGAGCATCTGCCTTGGGCTCAGGGTGTGATCCCGGGGTCCTGGGATCGAGTTCCACATCCAGCTCCCTATAGGGAGCCTGCTTCTCCCTCTGCCTCTCTCTCTCTCTCTCTCTTTCTCTCTCTGTGTCTCTCATGAATAAATAAATAAAATCTTGAAAAAAATTGCGAAGGTACAATTCTTCAGTGTGGCCTCCCTAACGGCCAACAGATTATGAGTTTCCCCAATCTGTCTTGTGGCAACAGGAATTATTATAAGTCTGTCTAAACTTTGAGCACTTTCTTCTTCGACCAGTAGAAGTTATTCCATGATTCCAGCTCTAGTCTTGGACATTTTCCTCACATGTGTGCACTACTCAGCACTCTGCTGAAGGTTCAAGGGAGAGATGTTGAGCAGATCTCTGGAATTCTCTGTGCAGTTTAATGTTTTCCTGAACTCTGTTCTATGAACTGAAGGTGCCTGGGCTCCTCAGACTTTTTAGCTCTGTCTCCTGAACCTCGGGAGTCTTGCAGACCTACCTGGATTCTCTCTCCCTGTTTTATAGCTTAGAAACTCACTCTAGGAAATAATCAGGGCAACTGTAGATCATATCTCTGGTTTCTCATCTCCCAAAGATCACTGTCTCTTGTTGCCCAATATTCAGTGACATAAAAACCATTGTTTCACACATTCTTTGTGTTTCCTATTGCTGTTTTTGTTTCAATTGTGGGAGTAAATCCAGTCTTTGTTAATCCACCTTGGCCAGAAGCAGAAGTTTATATTTGATGGTTTTATTCCTTATAATGTACCACATCCAGTTATAAATTGTCATGCTTAGAGATTCTGCAATCTCCTTTAATTTACCACTTGAATCATTGAAGACAATTCTTAGGAAAAATTGAAGAAATGGATCTATCTCAAGTCATTTCATATCTAAATTTCTCTTTTAGAGATAGTATAATTTAAGGATTAATGGACTGAAAATTATTTTTAAAGAAAGCTTCCATTTATATTCAAATAGAAAAGCTCTTTAAGAACTCAAAATATAAGTTTCTGTCTTTCAATGATGGATATTAGACAATTTAGTGCCACTTTTAATAGCAGAAAGACACCTCACTACTCTTCCATTGTTTATGTCAGGAGTGCTCATTGGCAAAGCAATCATTTGAAAATAGTATGACACTAAGCTACTAGATTTTTGTTCATGGAAAATATATATAAAGAGCCATAATATCTTTAAGATACAAGAGAATATTTAAATTCAGAATGATGAAAGGCAGAAAAAAATAGAATAAAGCAAACCAACCAAGTAGTGGACCCATAAAAAAGAGACTGAGCTGAACTTAAATATTAAAAACAGGGATATATGGTAAAGATTGAGTACTAAACAAGATCTATTTCTTGCATATATACAATTTCAAACAGGAAAGAAGGTAATAACAAATTGCTTCTAGAGCCAATTTCTAAATGACAGCAAATTACAATTCTACAGGACAATCTCATAAGTTTTGTAGATATTGCACTCAATTAACAAAATGAGTGGCTGGGGAACAGGAATCTTCTGCTACTTAATGTAGAGAATATGGTGCTGCTGACATCACAGTGACAAATGCCTGTCAGGGACAATTTCAAGTTATTCAGAAAGGGTAAACAGTGTTCCAAGATTACTTTTTTAGGGAGATTATTTACCCCCATATAAAGTAGACAACATACTTCTGATATTGAATCAACTCTGAAAGAGCACACAGGGTTTAAAACGATTTGTTCAGATCAGTCTTCTGTGATTCTTCTTCAGTTCAGGGGCACATGCAAGCTAAACATGAGGTGGGAAACTTGTCCTTGACATCATCCCTGACTTTTGCCTGAATACTCCTCTTTCTGTTTATGCTTTATCTCATACTTGCCAAAAAAAAAAAAAAAAAAAAAAAAAGGAAGGAAGGAAGGAAGGAAGGAAGGAAGGAAGGAAGGAAAGAACTGGACTGCATATATTTCATTCTACACTTCCCTGCTCTTTATATAAACATTATGAGGCCTCTAAAAAGGGCTCTCAAAGGGCTCTCAAGTTATTTAAAAGAAAAGTTTCTTTTCCAGAAAATCTTTCAGACTCTTACATTTAGCAAAAACCTAAGATCTCATCAATTCTCAATAGAGATTCTATATTTGTACTACTACCTTGAAAATATAGCTTGATAAAATGGACAGATAACAACATGCCTTTGAAGCTGGCATATTATAAGATCAACTTTCATAGTTTGAAAAATACCCTTTAAAAAAACAGTACAGTGAGGCTATTCACTGTGTCATTTTAAAATGACTGAAAAACCTGAAGTATCAGTATTGCAGATGAATATAAAACACATTGAAAAGCATGACAATGAACTGTTATTATTGATTTGTTACAAAATACTATCAGTGTGACATTAAGACTTAAAGTGAACTAATGTGTAATAAATGATATTCAGCCTATATATGTATATATACTTATGTAATGTTTGTTTGACTGTTTACACAGCTCAATAGCATGCTATTATATATTTCAGAAGGGATTTTCCTATGGAGTCAGATTTAAAATATACAGCTTTCAGATGCTACTTTCTACTGCATTCCTATATCAGCTATATTTCATCTTTAAGTGATTAACTTTGAGATTCTCCTGAATCAGTTTCTCTCATTCTTCATAGCTTTTTGCTATGAAATATGAAATATAGCTTTTTGCTTTTCACTATGCTAATTCTCACTTAAATTTTCTTACTTTCCTTTTAGCCTAGAGAATTTAGTGAGCACTTCTAAAGAATCCTGCCTGTTTTTCTCCCAACCTCCACATCAATTTATCAACAATGTCTCTCCTGTATAACTTCACAGCCCCTTGGGCATACATTACTCATAAAACTTAGTATACTATATTGTGGCCATTTATTCATATATCTGTTTCTCTTACTAGAGAGCAAGCTTTTTGAGATCTAGGACTGTTGCTCCATATTATATGACTTACAGAATATTCGCTTTTATAGATGAAGCTTGCTTATTTTATGGTAATTGTTATGAGTCAAGATCAATCAGATAAATAACATACTTTGAAAACAATGTATATGGTAGATGTGAATAAATAGATGTGTGTAGATGTGTGCTTTCAATCACAACTAAAACTGTATAGAAAATACAAATATATGGAAAATCTTACATACATCAGCACAAGGAGGAAAAAAGAGCATGTACTCAAGATTCCAGAATTGCTAAGAAACTTTTATATTTTGTTGCAAAATTAATTACATTAAGGAGGCTAACAAAGCCCAGCTCAAAACTTGACAAATACATATAACCTTGAGAGAAATATGTAGACGTAAGCCAACATGTATCCTATTACCCTAATGGGTGAAAATGTAGGCTCTGAATAAGGGTGGATTCTGGAAAATGGGGAAAATTGTACTTAAATTCATTTTTTTTCTCCTGGAGGTAAACAAGTGAAATCTGCTGGCACTTTAGAAAAGTTGTTCTAGTAAAAAAGTCATAATAAAGCCACAGCATGGGAGATCAAGTAACATGTCTGGAAGTGATGTTCGCTTATTATGTTTAGCTGTTGTAAATTCAGCATCAAACAGGAGGAATCTGTAATATCTTGGCCCAGGCAACAACAATGAAATACCATTAGGCATTTTTTTAAATGAAATAATAGTACAAAAGAAATATAGATGATTCTTTTTCATAATCATTATGCTGAGTAAAAGTAGATATATAGAAAAGAATATATATTGAATGATCACACATATGATATTCTAGATCAGATAAAACAAATCAATAATGATACAAATCAGATCCACACTAAACTGGAGTGCAAGGTAAGGTGATTAACTTCAGAAAGGCCCAAAGATCTCTCTGGGAAAATAGAAAAATTTTATATCTTGAGTGCAGTGTGGCTACATGGGTATATATTTCTTTTCACAAGTAACTAAATTACAAGTAACTTAAACTCACAAGTAACTTAAAATATATGCATTTTGCTACAGGTAAATTTTGTCTAAACAAAGTTGATTTTTAAAATACCATTTGCAGGGACAGCTGGGTGGCTCAGCCGTTGAGGGTCTGCCTTCAGCTCACGGAGTGATCCAGGGTCTGGGAATTGAGTCTCACATCAGGCTCCCTGCAAGGAGTCTGCTTCTCCCTCTGCTTGTCTCTGCCTCTCTCTCTGTGTCTCCCATGAATACATTTTTTTTAATCTAAGAAAAAAGGTACCATTTGCAATAGAATTAAAAAATAAACACATTTGACAAAAATATATGAATTCTATACAATGAAAAATAAAAAATGTTGTGGGGATAAATGAAGAAAAACTTAATATATAGATATACCACCTTAATGGAATGTTTTTTTGAAAGGAAACTGACAGTTTAGGCTAACAGTTTTATGGCAATTAAAAGACGTAGCTCTGACTTATTTCCTCAGCATAATCTCTACCTCCATCCATGTCTTGCAAATGCCAAGATTTCATTCTGTTTTATGGCTGAGTAATATTCCATTATATATGGAATATTATATATATTATATATATAATATCACCTCTTTACTCATTCATCAGTCAATGGACTGATGTGGGCTATTTCTGTAATTTGGCTGTTGTAAATGCTGCTATAAACATCAGGGGGCATGGATCCCTTTGAATTAGTATTTTTTTAAAGATTGTATTTATTTATTTTAGAGAAAGAGAGGATGAGTGGAGAGGGGCAGTGGGCGAGGGAGAGGGAGAAAGAATCTGAAGCAGACTCCACACTGAACATGGAGCTAACTTGGGGCTGGATCCCATGATCCTGAGATCATGATCTGAGCTGAAACCAAGAGCCAGACATTTAAATGACTGAGCCACCCAGGTACCCCCAGTATTGTTGCATTCTTTGGGTAAATACCTAGTGGGGCAATTGCTGGATGATAGGGCAGTTCTGTTTTTAATTTTTGAGGAAACTATACTGTTTTCCAGAGTGGCTGTAGCAGTTTGCATTCCCACCAACAGTGCAAGACTTTTCTTTCTTCACATCCTTGCTAACAACCTCTTCTTTGTGTTGTTGATTTTAGCCATTCTGACAGGTGTGAGGTGATATCTCATTATAGTTTTTTTTTTAAAGATTTTATTTATTCATGAGAGACACACAAAGAGAGGCAGACACACAGGTAGAGGGAGAAGCAGGCTCCATGCAGGGAACCCGACGTGGGACTCGATCCCGGGATTCCGGGGTCATGCCCTGAGCCAAAGGCAGATGCTCAACCGCTGAGCCACCCAGGCCTCCCTCTCATTATAGTTTTGATTTGTATTTCTCTGATGGTGAGTGATGTTGAACATCTTTTCATATGTCTGTTGGCTATCCGGATGTCTTCTTTGGGAAAGTGTCTATTCATGCCTTCTGCTCATTTTTTAACTGGATTATTTTGGGGTCTTGAGTTAGATACCGTATGGCTTCACTCATATGTGGAATTTAAGAAACAAAACAAAAAGCAAAAGGGGGAGAAAGAGAGAGAGAGGCAAACCAAGGAATGGATTCTTAAATATAGAGAACTGATTGTTACCAGTGGGGAGGTAGATGGGAGAATGGGTTAAATAGGTAATGGGTGTTGAGTGAACTTGTGATGAGTACCGGATGTTGTATAGAAGTGTTGAATCACTATATTGTATACCTGAAATTAATATTATGCTGCATTTTAACTTATGGGAATTAAAAAAAAAACTTTTAAAAAAGATATAAGTAGGCTAGAACCTTAAAAGATAAAAACAAATTTGTAGAGCTAACACTACTTGATCTGAAAACTTACTGTAAGATTACCTTAATCGGAGAGAGTGATATTTATGTGACAGTAGGTAAATAGACTAATAGAACAAAGAAGGGAATTCAGAAAGAGAATAACACACACAATGCACTGACTTTTGATAAAGGTTCCAAAATAGTTAATTGGGAAAAAGAAAGTGTTTTCATCAAATGATGCAGAGCATCTCTATGAGCATTTCAAATAATAAACAAATTTAATTCCTACCTCAAGCCAGACACAGTTAATAAAGGTGGATCATAGACCTCTATTTAAGGAGTGAATCTGTTAAAAACCCAGAAGACATGGGAAAGTATTTTCTTATGGTATAGATTGATAATAGGACAAAACTTACTTATTTGACTTCATTCAGATAAAAAAAGGACAGTTCATCAAATAAATCATTAGCTAAATGAAAAAGAAAGCCAAAAGCAAACAAATACATCACAAAAAAAACTACAAACCAATATCTCTCATGAACATAAATGCAAAGATCTTGAACAAAATATTAGCAGACTGAATTCAACAATGTCTAAAAATAATCACATAGCACAACCAACTGGGGTTTATCCCAGGTGAGCAGAACTGGTTTAACATTAATCAGAGTATATCACATCAAAAGGCTAAAAACGAAAAATCACATGATCATAGGAATAGAGTATAACAATGACACTAGAATTAATAATTTTTAAAAGACATTCTGACTAGAAATTTAAAACATGCCAATTACTTTTTTGGCCAAAGAGGAAATATTTATGTAAATTTCCAAATTTTTGGAATAGAATGATGCTGAGAACACATCAGTATCTATGAATATATGGTGTACAAGTAAAGCCATTATCATAGAAGAGGTTACACCATTAGATCTTTTATCATTAAATATTTTGGGCAGCCCAGGTAGCTCAGCAGTTTACTGCTGCCTTCAGCCCAGGGTGTGATCCTGGAGACCTGGAATGAGTCCCACGTCAGGCTCCCTGCATGGAGCGTGCTTCTCCCTCTGCCTGTGTCTCTGCCTCTCTCTGTGTCTCTATGAATAAATAAATAAAATCTTGAAAAAAATAGATGTTTTATCATTAAATATTTTTAATCGAAAGATGCCCAAAAATTTTTAAAAACTTTAAAAATACACATGAAGATCTTAATTAATAAAAATAAAATGTTATTTTATTGTTATAAAACAAAAAAATACACAGAAAAAAACATGGGAAGGAATTAATAAAGATTAGAAAGATTTAAAAAAGATTAGAAAGATAAATACAAAAATTAAGACTCTAAAAGCAGGATATTTTTATTTTTTTATTTTATTTTATTTTTTTAAAGCAGGATATTTTTAAAACAACAGAATAAACCACCATGTAATATAATAAAGACAAAAAATAGAAAAATAAAGAACAAAAACACTAATTAGAACTGGAAAAAAGGAAATAACTGTAAAACTAGAGAGAATGTGGGTGTGTCTGTGTGTGTACTTCTACTATTTTCCCAATTCTCTATAAATACAATTTTCAATAAACTTTTGGCTTATATATTTCAAAATGCAGAAATCATTGATATACTACTTGATGAAGTAAGCATAGCATTTAGCCATCACTTAGATCAAGAAACAGACTATTGGCAACATAGCAATAGTCCTTTTCATGGCCCATTTTCAGTACTACCCTTCATTTCCTAAAGGTAAGCACTATTCTGACTTCTAACATTATAGATCAATTTGCCTGTTTGATTTTATGTAAATGAAATTATGTATTTTTGTGTGCATGACTTCTTTTATTCAAAATTGTGAAATGATTCATGTCATTATATATAACCATAGTTTAACTCATTTCATTATTTAGACGATATTGGGCGCGTTCAGGGTGGTATGGCCATAGACTCATTTCATTATTTAAATACCACTATTTGTGCATCATACTATTAATGGTCATGTAGACTGTTTAAAACCTATTGTATATAATACAACTATAAATATACTTTTTTTTTTTAAAGGTAGGAAGGGGCAGAGGGAAGAGGGAGAACCTTAAAGAACTCCACACCCAGCATGGAACTACATGGGGCTCAGTCTTATGACTTGAGATCATGACTTGAGCTGAAATAAAAAGTAGGACTCTTAACCAACTGAGCCACCCAGGTACCCCAGCTATAAATATTCTTTTACTGAACACAAAACAAGTACCTACTCCAATTTCCTGAGCCTTGTGGATTCCTCCTGCAACATATCATCCAGGCTCAAGTAGTTTTCAGTCCTGAGATTTTTTTTTTTTTTTTACTTCTCCAGCTAATCTGTACTTAAACAAAATAATACACAGCAGATTTGGGATCTGACATCCTGAATGTCATCCATAAAAAGGATCAGAAGACAAAATATTAGATCTAGAATGAATTTAATCCCTATAGGTGAGGAATTGCCCAACAAAAGAACAGGTGGTTAGAGGAAACTGGTCATAGAAACATGCTTTCTTAGTTCCATGTACTACCTACCCTGAGAGAAAGTTTTTCTTTGAAGTTTAGTCACAATATTCCTATCTGCAAAGTGGAAGAATTTGTCCAGGAAATTCTTTCCAAATGATCATGCAGAAGTAGTTGGCATGATAAATCGTTATCTTACAATGCTTTATATTATCTCTGTTTTATTTTCCATTTTTGCACTCTTGCATTTTGGTGTTTACACCTCTGAAAGCACTACATGTTAATCATTACCTTATGTTCTATAGCATACAGGCTGAACAATGAATATACACAAACTTTTTTGGCACATATAAGCATGCATTTCCGTTGGATATATAGGTAGGGTAGAACTTGGATTCATAGCACATATACATTTTAAATTTTAGAGATTAATGCCAAATTGTTTCTCAAAGCACTTGTGCTACTTAAAAAAGAAAAAAATTATTTGAGAGAGAACAAGCAGAGGGAATAGGAGAAAGAAACCTAAGCAGCCTCCTTACTGAGCATAGAGCCTGGTGAGGGGGTTGATCTCACAACCTTGAGATCATGACCCTGAAATCACAACCTGAGCTGAAAACAAGAGCCAGACACTTAATTGGCTGTGCCCCCCAGGTGCCTAGCAGTTGTACTACTTTTTAAAGTGTATTCCATTCCCAGCAGTAGTTATTAAAGATTATGCAAATAAATTTAAATATTTAAAATACTTATTTTTCTAGAGAAAAAGCTTATTAAAATTGATCCCAGTAGAGACAGAAAAGTTAAAAAGACCAAACTATAAATAAGAAATTCGGAAAGAAATTGAGGTAATTACCAAAGGAAAGGCATGAAAACAATATGGTTGCAGAATGGATTTCTGAAAAAATGACAAAGAGCAAGTAAATTCAATGCTAGCCAAAATGATTCAGAAGCTAGGGGAAAAAAAACAACTTTTACATTACTTTGTGATGTTATTTCACAGTCATGACAACTCAGATTCATGTCATTTATGAATATTGATGTAAGATCCTGAGGTAAAATTGAAGCAGTAGGATCCAACAGCATGACCAAGTGCAATGTGCTCCAGATATACACCAATTAGGAAACCTATTAGTACAATTTACTATTAGATATTTTATAGAAGGCTGTTTTAATCCCCTTGCAGTTTCTTTTGCTATATTTTGTTTAAAAATTAATTTTAGTTGTTGCCCTTAGGATTACAATTACTATCTTAATTTATAATAATCTAATTCAGATTAATAAAAATTGAATTTCAATTTTATACCACATAGCCCCTTTCCCTCTCCACTCCTTTGTGCTAATTATCACGCAAATTACATTTTTATACATTGTGTGCTTGTCCACACAGATTTGTAATTATTGTTTTTGCAGTTGTCTTTTAAATCAAATAGGAGAAAAAAAAGAATTACAAAATATACATTTACACAAACCTTTTTATTTCCCTATTTTGTTACTTATCTTGGTGCTTTTTACTTCTTTCTGTGAATTCAGATTACTGTGTAGTGTCTTTTTAATTCAGCTTTTAGAGCTCCTTTTAGTATTCCTTGTATGACAAATTTGCCAGCAATTAATTCTTTCAGTTTTTATTTTAGAATGATTAATTTCTCCTTCATTTTTGAAATATAGTTTTGCTGGATTTAGAATTCTTGGTTGATAGTCTCTTTCTTACTGTTTCTGCCCTCTATGGTCTGAGGAGAAATCAGCCATTAATCTTATTGAGAATACCTTGTATGCAATGATTTACTTGTCTCAAGGATTTCAAGGTTTTCTTTATCTTTATGTTTAGACAGTGTTATTTTAGTCTGTCTAGGAATGGATCTCAGTAAATTCATACTACTTGGGCTTCATTGAGCTTCTGGGATGTGTAGACTTTTTTTTTTTTTTTTTTTGAATTGTAAAGTTTCATGCCATTTCTTCAAATACTCTTTTTGTCTCTTTTTCTCTCTTCTTTTTGGAACTAATATTATCCATACGTTGGTATGCTACATGATAACCCAAAGGTCTCTGAGGTTCTGCTCCTTTTCCTTCATTCTTTTTTCTTTCTGTTCATTAAACTAGATAATATCAATTGCCGTATATTCAAGTTCCATGGACTTGCTGTTGAGACCATCTAGTTAATTTTCAAGTACTGTACTTTTCAGCCACAGAATTTCTGTATGGTTCTTTTAAAAATATTTTTATTGATATTCTCTATTTGATGAGACATTATCCTCATAATTTTAATTTTTAAATATTTTTTAAAGGTTTTATTTATTTATTCATGAGAAACACATACACACAGAGCGGCAGAGACATAGGCAGAGAGAAGCAGGCTCCATGAAGGGAGCACAATGTGGGACTCAATCCTGGGACTCCAGGATCATACCCTGGGCCCAAGGCAGGTGCTCAACCACTGAGCCACCCAGGCATCCCTGTCCTCAAAATTTTATTTAGTTCATTAGACATTAGCATTTGTATATTTTAAAATAGCTGAATTAAAATCTTTTTTTAGTAAGTCGAATGTTTGGACTTCCTCAGGCATAATATCTAGCAATTATTTTTCCTTAGGATCATACTTTATTGTTTCTTGAACATTTCATATTTTCTTTGTAGAAAAACAGGCATTTTATTTTAATTTTTAAAAAGATTTTATTTATTTATTTATTTGAGATAGAGAGGGAACGCACCTGTGTATAAGCAGGGGGAGGGGTAGGCAGTGGGGGAGAGAGAGAGAGGGAGAAGCAAGCTCCCCACTGAGTAGAGAGCCCAATGTGGAGCTCTATCCCAGGACCCTGGGATCATGACCTGAGCAGAAGGCAGATGCTTAATGGACTGGACCACCCAGGTGCCCCTGAAAATCAGGCATTTTAAATAATATGCTCTGGTAGCTCTGGATATCAGATTCTTCCCCTTCCCCAAGGCTTTTTGTTCATGCTATTCTTTATTATTGTTGTTTGTTTGCTTCATGACTTTTCTAAACTAATTCTATGAAGTCAGTGTTCTTTGTCATCAATGGCTTCCAAAGTCTCTTCTTAGTTACCTTAATGATTAGCTAGTGATTAGAGATTTCCACAAAATTACTGAAAAACATACATCTACTACTCTTTGATAAGGGGCTGTGGTGTGTGCATACTGAATCACACAACACTCAGGCAGTCAGAGTTTTGACAACTCTGCTTAGGTTTCACTTTCTACTTGAACATAGCCTCAAGGGTTAGCCTGAGGTAAAAATTCAGGGGTTTCTCACATCTTTCCAGAGCATGTGCGCAGTGTTGTGTATCCACATAGTCCTACCTATGTGTGTCTTCCTGGATTCCTAGGAATATGTCAGAATTTTTCAAAGCCCTGAACATTTTCTCTAGCTTTTTCCTTTAAGCTTTTGTTTAGGTTTCATTTGCCTAACTATTATCCAACACCTCAGGCAGCCATAGAGTTAATCAATTGACTCTAATTGTTTTCAACCAAAGCCCCCAGGAAAAAGGCTTTTCATTCCAGGTGACTTTCATAAAGAAGGCTTGCAAGGGAACTGCCAGACAGTCCAAATAATGGTATTTCTCTGGAAATGAGACTTCAAAGGAGGTCCAAACCCCTTCTGGCCCATCTGTTGTCTACTAGACTGTTGTTTTTCACCATAATTGCAGGCTGTTGAATTTCAAATTTACTCTAGAGCTGGAATGGGGGATGGGAAAAGGCAAGTTAAGTCATAAAGTTTATTGTTTTAATTGAGATTTAGCCAATTTTCTTGAAAGAATGTTCTCCATATTGTTATAATCTTTTGATTAATTTCTGAAGTTCTAAAAAAGTTGATTCTATCAATTTTTGTCAGCTTTCTCTTTGCTTCTATGGACAAGAGAATTTTTAGAGGTCCTTTCTCCTTCATTTTTGCTAACGTCCTTACCATCTGTATTAGTTTGCTAGGTGGCCATAACAAAGTATTAACAACTGAGTGGCTTAGTTGGACTTCAATATATAAATTTTAGGGGGGTATAATTCAATCTAAAATGCTATATTAATTAATCTATATAGAAAAGTCATAGAACCATAGATGCAGAAAACTCATGCTATAAATTACAAAACATTTACATTAAAAGCACTCAATGAATTAGAATTTGGTGAGTAATTCTTTAACATGGTATCCTTATTTGTACATGTGTGTATATGTATGTATTCCTCACTCTTTTTAAATTTATACCATATTTGATGGGGAGATAATAGAGGCTTTCCTACTATTTTCAGAAAAAAAAAAGAAGTTGGATGATTGTTGCCACCACTGCTATTTTATACAAGACTAGGAGTTTTAGCCAATTCAATTAGACAATAGAAAGGATTAGATACATAATAGTTTAAAAATGTTTGATTATTAGTTATTAAATATTTAGATAATTTTGAAGAATCTATGTGAAGAAAAAGTTTCTATAAACATCATGAGAACCTTGTAGGCTGTAAAATTGATGCAAAAATCCATGGTTTCAAGAGTTCAGCTTCCAAGTATGATAGAGTAGCTTGCAGAAAATCAATGCTACTGCCAAAACTAGTGGAAAATCCAGATAAAAGTACTGAAAATACATTTGCTACTGAGGCAGTCAATAATGAGCGTGCCTAATCCTTAAGAATTTGGGAAGTGTCTGGAGGGCAGAGTCAACAGGTTGATGTACTTATTTCTCTGCTACTCTTTTCACATCAGAATAGAGTTTATATGCCAGTCTCTCTTCCCCACAACTCTGTCAAACTTCTGCTACTTTCTCTGCATCTTGATACTTGCCTCCTGCATGGCCATGAACTGAATGTTTTATAACTTGCTCATTATCATAATTGTCAAATTCCCTGAAGAATAAAAGCAATTGAAAAAGTTTGTTTAATTTTTTCTGATATTTTTGTTTTTAAAAGAACACCCCAGAAGGCATTAGAGAAGATCAATATCAGTCTTCTATTAGCAGCAATAGACATTAGAAGACAGTGGTACAATGTTATTAAAAGCCGGAAAGAAAATCATTTAAACAAGGAATGCTTCTACTGGACAACAACTGTTCATCTGGAACCATTTCAGAAAGTGTATTACATAAAACGCCTTCCCGAATCATTTATTGAATATATCCAGGCCATGGTATACATTTACTAAAAGTATTTGCTTTAACTCAGTTACTCTGTTAAATGAGAATAGTGTATTAGTCTGTCATTGCTAAGATTAAAGAGAAATATGCATGAGAACACCAAGAAAAAGCCAAAACCCCATTAGTCTCCTCTTGAAGAAGGAAAAATAATGGTTATTGAGGCAAGGTCCATACAAACCTTTTTAGCTTGAATTTTGATATTTTTCTAAAATGGAACCGCACTACATTTAGAATATTAAAACTAGAGATGTTAACTATGTTATCTTTCAGATGAAGAAACAAAAACAAAAACTTGAGACTTCAAGTAGAGTTAGTCACAATTAGAAGCCAAATCTAAAGACTTTTCACCTTTATTTTTTCTGACTGTAACTATTCTGACATGACCGGCACACTTCCAACGACATTTTGCTGGAGTTCTGGTTTCTTAAAACTTTCACCCACTGCTCCTGGTAGGCCTTCTGAAGTAATGCTTAGCATTTTGGAAGGCTTTTTAATAAGACCTCCTCTGTCTTTGAAAATGCAGATATCTCTGGGAAGGATAACTACGTAAGATTAGATTTGTCAGAGGTGATTTCCTAACTTAGTGGGTTTTGGAAACCAGAGAAAAGAAATTTCTTTGGGAATGTGATTTCTATGCTTAATGCATTGCAGAGTTGAAAAGTTCTGTTACAGGAAACAGAAAGGAGCTAAAGACAAGAGTCATCTACTTAACAATTTTTCTTAGTTGTTGAGAAGTAACCTTCAAATGCAATCCATCTTAAAGTAGTACAGCATCCTCATACACTGCTTGATTATTTTTCATTATAAATATTCTTTCTGAAGTATTTTTCCTAAAATGTACTTATACTCTCTATATTTTTTTATATAAAACACAAATGTCTGACAATTAATTCAACATATTTTTGAGGTATAGACTCCTCCAGATCCATGTTATTCCTGTGAATGAAATTATGAAACATTTTATATTGTCATATAGGAAGCTTTCATTTTATTTGTTTAATTTTACAGTTTATTAATTAGAGAGGAAGACAAACCATAAGAGACTCCTAACTCTGGGAAACAAACAAAGGGTTGCAGAAGGGGAAGAGGGTGAGGTGATGGGATGACTGGGTGATGGGCACTAAGGAGGGCACTTCATGGGATGAGTACTGGTGTTATACTATATGGTGGCAAACTGAACTTAAAAAGAAAAAAAGAATATAAGGTGAACATAACAAATAAAGGTAAGAAACTAGAAAATATTCTGTTTTATTTTATGGTTTCTATAACTTGATATAATAAATAACTGTCTTTTATTGTTAGGATACCAAAAAAAAGTTCTCAATTTATTCCTGTTTGAAAATATATAATAATTTGACACTAAGTGGTCTCACTGGCCTTACTTCAGTGATAGTTTCTGTAGTAAAGTTTTTTTGTAGTAAAGTTTTAAAAATATGCATGTTTTGTAATAGCAATGCCTTATGAAAAGTAATTTTTCTTAGGTATATTCTTTGTTCATAAAGTTCTTGGTCTCTTGGTAATCCTGTTATGGCTACTCACTTAAGATGTTTCCTGGGCACTTTGATATGTTTTCTTATGACATAAAAATCACAATAAAAATATATATTGCCACAATAGTGTGTGGCAAGACATTTTTGCTAGACAGTGTGAACAATTTCTAAATGCCATTATGTGATTAAGCAGTGAGGCACAACAGGTTATATTACATTGTGAAGTTCCATAATAGGTGTTGAAATTGCCTCTCAACATCACACTTGGGAGTATCTCTGAGATTTTTACATGACAATTTCACAGGGTTATTAAAAAAAGAATAAATGAAGTCATTAAAAAACATTTTTCTTAGGTAAATTTAAATGCTTTCCATCACCCAGTGTGCAGTCATTAAAGTCTAATGCCTTTTCCTGGGAAAATATTTCATACAGATTTTTTAGCCTTTTTTTTACTGGTAACTCAAAATTTGTTAAATTTGACTTATTTAAATTTGGTTCCTATCATGAAAAATAATGGAGACAATTACCTTCAACTCAATTTCCAAGGTGACAGTTTATCAATCATAGTAATAAGTGCTTGGGTTTCTTCATAATATATTTGACTCTCTGACTTTTCCATCTTTCTCCAACTCTCAGCTCTCCTCCAATACTTTGTGGAATCTTCTTTCTTTCTCAGATGAAAATGAATTTGCCCTCTCCAGTGAATAACTGTGGAAGTTCAGGAAATGGAAAAACATTCAAAGGATAAGAGCCCAAGGGTATGTAAATAGAGGACATCAGCCACTCCTGTAAATTATATATAAGCGTACCAGAATCAAATATTTTAACTCACTCTTTGGTTACACAAAGTGACTTATAAGGTTATTTCTTATTTATTAAATGGCAAGAGGCCATGCTCATATTTATAAGGGGTTTTCTAAATCAACCAAAATAAGAGCAACAAAGGCTTTTGACCTCTCAGGTCAACTAAAATTTGAGTGCCCTGTTTTAGCGTATGTTCCTACAGAACATGGTCCTGGGACAAGTGTAGTCAAGGGCAGATAGATTATTTAAATGTGTGAGGGACACTGGCAGGAGAGAGAGATGTAAAGCAGACAAGGAAATACAGCTAATAAAGTATACACTATGAAGCTAGCTACCATGGTCATTGAATGGAGTTTAACTTGTTGGTAAAACTCTGGGAAACACTTCCAACTATATGACTTAGAATTATTCCTACCCAGGGTAAGAAAGCCTGAGATTAATACAGTAACCCTGGAGAGTCACTAGGTGATGCTAATGGGATAAACATGTAGATACTAATTCTATAGCACTTCCAGACTCTTAGAGCAACATGAGCAGAGTCACCTTCCATAGTTTGAGATGCAAGCATTGAGGCACAAAGAAGCAGACAGTTGCATTTGGAAGTTGGGTGGAGTACATAGGTAAGTCCAAAGAACTGGGGGGCGGGCGGGGAGGATGGATGGTGCAAGTATGTATTATATCTGCAAAACACTGCAACATTTTTGCTAACTGATATAATATAACATCCCACGTTTTGTATTGTTTACAATTTTATAATAATATTTTCCACAGTTTCAACTAAAAAACTGAAAAATGTTTATCAAAAAGGATTGTAAGCATTTAGATCTTCACATAGAGAAAATAGATATACTTATTAATCTTCCTTATTTACTGTCAGTTATCACCTATGCACTTTCCAATAGATCCTTGGATGATTTCATACAAATTATGGGGTCAAACCCATTTATGTGATAGGAACCCCTAAATTCAACCATATGCTGGATGTCTTTCTTGAAACTGAGTCATTTGTCCAGCTATCTTTTGTAGATCTCATTCTAAGTAATAATGGCTTAATAAAAATAGCAGGTATCGTGGATACTGTTGTGCTAAGCACTGTATTATCCAAAAAGCATTGAGTCTTCACAACAAGCTTAGAAGTGGATAATGTTACTATTGCAATTTAACATACCAGGAAATAGACTTGGAGAGTTTAATTAGCTTGTTCAAAATTAGGTAATATGTGGTGAAGTATGGAGTTGAATCAGGTATTCTGACTCTACTGTACCTGTTTTAGTTAAAGTATAACAAGGGAAATAGAACCAGTAGATGATGTATAAGAAATTGATTTCAAGCAATTGATTTTATGCATTTGTGGGGACTAGCGAGGCAAATATGAAATCTATAGGGCAGGCTATCAAGGAGAGATGGCTATAATTCTTGAACATGAGCTTAAACTCCTATCCACCATTGGGGTCTATATATACTGACTTTCTGTTTAGTATCAAGGGCAAGATGATAGATTTAAATGAGAACATGTTGATAAAATTAATTCAATATTCTAAGGCCTTCCATTGAATCATTTATCTATTTATCCATTTATTCATTGTCCATTGATTGCACATTGTAAAAAGGTGCAAGAGGTATAGAAGTGAATATGAGATGAATTTTGCCACAAAAATGTCAATGTTTTATATCATCTAAGGTATCTAGTAACATTATTGCATGACAATTTTAAAATTTAGTATATTTATTAAAGATGTGATAAGTTAGGAAAGAAAATTTAAAATGATGGCTAGAAACATGTATTTATACAGTTATTTATATGGAAGGATGACTGATCAAATTGGACAGACGTGATAAGAATTTTTATTTTATAAAAAATAATTAGCTAAAAAGTTTTAAGTGTGGATGTTATAACATGATACTATTATAATTTTACACACACAAAAATCCCAGAGCATTTTAAACTACAAGGAAATTTGTCAGTTCATGTTTAAAACAAAAATTCTGGGACTCCTGGGTGGCTCAGCGGTGGAGTGCTGCCTTTGGCTCAGGGTGTGATACTGGAGTCCCAGGATGGAGTCCCACATCAGTCTCTCTGCAGGGAGCCTCCTTCTTCTTCTGTCTATGTCTCTGCCTTCTCTTTCTGTGTCTCTCATGAATAAATAAATAAAATCTTAAAAAAATACAAATAGAACAAAAATCCTATCAAAGTCAACTTATATTTAATTCAAAATCCTATCAAAGTAAGTTTGAGAATTGCCAAATTATTCCTTCATGGATGGTTTGATAGTTTCAATTATGAAATTCAAGGTGATCAAATGGTTAATGTCTATAAATTGTGTATTTTCAGCACAATCATTTCACTTTATGGGCTAGGACTACAAACAGAATTTATAGGTAGATATTGTGGCAGAATGAACCAAAGAATTGATTTGTTCCCAGTTTTATATGTTAAATGAAAAACGACTGAACCCCCCCAAAAAAGATCAGGGATTTAATGGTACTCAATATTATACTTACTAAGCATTTTGCTATTTTGAACTAAGTAAAAAGAAGACAATAGTTGAAATTGTTGTATTCATGCAAAAGAAAATGTTCTCTTCCCACATTTCACGTCCAGAATGAAAGAATAAACTTTAAAAATTAGAAATAAAGAAGTTATTGGGATAAGGACTGCCTATAAATAAGACCTATAATCGACTACATATTTTTCTTTTAGAAATCTTAGTAGCATAAAAAAGCCAAACATCCTTTGCACTTTTTATTTTTCATTTAAAAATTGTTTTTTAATTTTTCATTTAAAAACATTGTTCTATGGGAACTCAGAAGATACACATAGGAATACGATATACGTGGGATACACATAGAAATATACTGCCCTCAGTAATTAATTTGCCTCTCTACTCCCTCCAGTAAAGAAAGATTTACCAAATTTTTTCAAGATTCAGTTGTTTTTCAGTGGGAAGATATATTAGAAAATCTAATCTTCCATACAATTGGTGCAGAATATATATTCAGGTTTTGAACTCTGTAAATATTTTACCTATATAAAAATGTTTAATTAATTAAAAGTTATTAGACTGAAACAGAACCAGCCTATCATGAATATTCAGTATGACTGATGAAAAACTACCAACTATTTGAGAAATCTCAAACTAAATTGCTTGGAAGACTGGGCACATTTTTTTCGGGCCCTCAGAAACACACAAAAAGGAACTTATGCATAAAAGTTAATACAAGTGACACCATGACTACAGTATGAGAAGTGGAATAGAAATAAGGAAATGACCTTTTGGTTAATATTAATTTTGTGATATATAAAACTTACAGGGACTTCAAAGATTTAAAAAATGATAGTATGCATTTTTATTTGACTCTTTTCTGAATGACATTGTTTTAAATACTTGAAATAAGACTTTAATTGTTGTAATTAAAATTAGGTTTAAAAAAACCATGAAGTAGTATTTTTATTTTATGTATAGACTTTTCAGTTGCTTTGCTGTCACTTCTCAGAAAATTCTTCATGTGACTGGTTGAATTGCCCTGCATTCTCTGTAAAGCCATAAAACTTTTAGATGAAAACAGGTGAAATCACCATAATTCACTCAGTTGGTTAAAGCAGTCATTGCAAACTATGAAGTTTTACAGAAGGAGTTTTGGGACCCCTGGCTTAAATAAAATTCTGATTTGCTCTTTCATTCATCGTTTATCTTTAGTCAACTCCATTAAAATTTACAGTTTATAACTCACACATTGTATCAAATTTGTTTTTCCTCTAACCCTACTGCCATTACTGTTTCATAATTTCTCTCTTTGGTTGCTGTAAGTTTCCTTAATGGTCTTTTGGCTTCCTTCCATTCTCTCCAGTTTTTGATACCAGCTGCTGCACTGGTATTTCTAAATGCAAGCAAGATTATGACTGTTGAGAATCCTTCATTGCCTTTCCTCTGCTAAACTATTTTATTTTCCATTGTTAAATTATATGGGCCTTAGTATGACACCTAAGAGCCTTCACAAACTGGACTCTGACAGTCTCTTCAGCTTCCCACTTCACTAATTCCCACCTAACCTCTGTCACGTTCCATCCTTATTGAATTGTTTTGTCGGCCAAACGTCCTGTGACAAGTAATTTTCCTGACTTTTCACATGATGCTTTTTTTTTTTTTGCCTGTGATATGGAAGATGTCAGAGAAGTAAAACAAGAAAGATGAAGCTAAAAATAGAAATGAAAGATAACCATATTTACCGCAAGACTGGATTAGGAGAATGATAGGAAAAATATTTGATTTTCCTATTATTTTGGATTTTCCTATCCTACTGGATAGGAAAAATATTATATTAATAAATAAAGTTATATTAATCACATGACAAAATTAAAAAGATGACACTAGACAAAAGATGAGTATAGTAATATGCTGTTACTAGCTCATTTTTAAAATCAGTGGGATCTGGTTAAGATCCTCCATCTCAAGAAAAATTCACTTTCTAAAGAGAATCAAGGAGGAAAAAAGTAATTATTGACTATTTGCATACTGCTTATATGTTTAATGTATTTTTTGAATTTAGGCTTTCTCATATATTTCACAAAGAATAAAAGATAGAAGATTAGCTCAGGTCACTCTGTGGTTTAGCACTACCTTCAGCCCAGGGCATGATCCTGAAGTCCCAGGATCAAGTCTCACATCGGACTCTCTGCATGGAGCCTGCTTCTCCCTCTGCCTGTGTCTCTGCATCTCTCTGTCTCATGAATAAATAAATAAAATCTTTTTATTTTATTTTAATTTATTATTTATTTTTTACGATTTTATTTATTCATGAGAGACACAAAGAGAGAGAGAAAGAGAGAGAGAGAGAATGGCAGAAGCACAGGCAGAGGGAGAAGCAGGCTCCATGCAGGGAGCCTGATGTGGGATTCGATCCTGGGGTTCCAGGATCCCACCCTGGGCTGAAGGCAGGTGCACTAAACCGCTGAGCCACCCAGGGATCCCCATAAATAAATAAAATCTTAAAAAAATAGAAGATAGAAGAAAATAGTATATATGTTTTCTCTTTATTATCTCCTTCCTATCCTTTTCTCAGTCTTTTTCTAAAGGTCAGCTAAGAGCAGGTGCTTATTAATTATTCCTGAAATTAATGGCTTTTTTTGTGGGGAAGGCAGTGTCTATGATTCTCATCTCTCTAGAATTTATATGTTTCCACAGAACAGCCTCTTTGTTTATATTTGTATCTACTACCTGAAGAAGGTACTCCCCAAAATATCTACCATGAGAACTGTTTCAGTATTTCTTGACAATTCTCAATGTTTCTTCTCAGCTACATGTAAATCTTTACTAATCATTTTCCCTTTCAGAATAACTCCACACATTAATAGCAATTGCAGCAGAAAAAACACAAACTGTTATTACTTTCAATGAACCTTTTATTTCTTGTTAAATATAGAAAAGCTGCCTTAATGTCATCACTTTGCAGTTTGTTTTCAGTGTAAATGAATAGGACAGGGACAAAAGGCTTCAGATAATTTTCCCTGCCATCTTTTACAGAGCTCAGTTCAAGGAGTAGCTTCTGGAATTAATGTATTACTAAGGACCTTTATGATAAAGTCTAAAAGTGTTTATGTTGATTTGTGCTCTAGCTTACAATTGTATTACATAGGCAACACTGCATTCTCTGGAAACTGTCTATTGTGAGGGCTATAAAACCACTAATGGGAGAAACAAAATATCGATGTTGTGGGATATTTGTCACTAATAGGCAAAATTATGTGCTGGAAGAATAAGTGGTTTCATTCTATTATTTCTTTGTTATACTTTTTCTTTTTAGCGATAGCATTCAGTTAAAAAAAAAAAAAAGCTAGTAGTCTCTATTGTGAATTTATGTGGCAATTTAGAAACAAACCTCCACAATGCCCAGCTTTGTAGGAGTAGTTGTAGTTAAATGCAGTTAAGTAATATGTTAGAGCCTTTGTTTTAAAAGGATTGATGGAGAAAATAATAAACATATCCTAATATAAATATTGAAATGTCTTTAAGATGAATAAAATGACATGAGATTGGATTTAACGTCTTGGAGGCCAGGAGCATTGGGACTCTAAAAGGAGCAGCTATTTCCAGTGAACAAGAAGTCAGGATATAAAATATAAATTGCAAGTTAAATGTTATGAAAACAACGAGGGAATTAACAATAATAGAAACAGGAAAACTAGAATTTGAACTCATCATAGATGCATAGAACTTTGAAGTTGTTTGTTCTCAAGGGGGAAAAGGAATGATGTAGTCACATTCAGTATCATTTAGTGACATTCATCCTTTATTTATTATAAGTTTATTTTTACTGTCCAAATATTAAAACAAGGTGCAAACTTTGGAAAAAGAATGAATATAATTAACAATATATCTTAAATGTTTTATCTTTTTGCTAAGGAAAACAAGCACATTTTTAAGTAGTTTGTGAAGATATATATCCTGAAGAATTTATTTATATTTAAAATTGTGAAGAACATCTGGAAATATAAAGTGATGAGTTGGATATAATGTCTGAATGTTTTATATAATTTAAGGCATTCAAGTTCCTTGTTATATAATGTTGGAAATTCAATATAAGGAGCTATGGGTCCCCAGACTGTACATTCCAATGAAACAAGGCTTACATTTTTGCCACCTGGTACATTTGGATGAGAAACGAAATGATTACTCAGAGTCCAGTATCTTGGAACAAAGAGAGGCCCGAAGAGGCTACACTGGCAGGCATTGCCAAGTGCAGGTGCCCAGGTGAAGTCCTGAGTCCGGGCTGGCTTTTGGTTTTATTATTAGGATGTAAAGGATGTGGAAACAAGGGAGGAAAAACAACTCAAGAAACCAATAATGAGAGGGGCAGCAGGGAACTGCGTCCCTAACTGCACTGGTCTCAGAGGAGCACTACCTCGGGGACTGCGGAGGATAGGAGAATTGACCTCAGCTACCTAGCTAGCTACTCACCATCATTGCTGTTTTCCACATGTACTGTTTTTTTTCTTTTTACTTTTTTTTATTATTTATTTATGATAGTCACAGAGAGAGAGAGAGAGGCAGAGACACAGGCAGAGGGAGAAGCAGGCTCCATGCACCGGGAGCCCGACGTGGGATTCAATCCCGGGTCTCCAGGATCGCACCGTGGGCCAAAGGCAGGCGCCAAACCACTGCGCCACCCAGGGATCCCTCCACATGTACTGTTTTCAGTAGGGACTGATGGCAGGAATAATTGGTTTTTGCCACACACATAAAGCTGTTGCCATTTATGGATGTTCCTATTCTTATGGTTTCTTTTACCTGCTGAGGTCATGCTCTCCCACACTTTTTAATTTTGCCTCATTTTATCATTGAATCACTAAGGTGGAGATACTAATGTTCCAATTCTTCATTTTCTCTTTCTTCCAAGTCAGCAAAATGGCACTTTCTCCTTGTCCTTGGGTGTTAGGTGTGGTCTAACTTTCTTGAGTGTTATGGAAAACATACATAGATGGAGAGATATGACATGGCTTAGAAGATTCAGTATCATAAATATATCAGCTTCACAAGTTATGTGCAGATTTGAAGCAATGTCAGTCAAAATCCCAATAATTTTTTCATGAAGATTTTGTGAGAAACTTCATACTAATGAAAAGTGAGCAATATGATTTAAACCTTTTCCTGGACTGGGTCTTAAGAAGGAGTTCCTCTAAATCTACTTTCCTCTTTCTACTGTCTGCATCTGGGCACTGTGGTTCCATTTCAGTCACGCAAATGATGACAGTACGCAGAAAACCAAGAGAGAATCAACCTAAAACCCTAATTAACCATGGGTTACAGAGCCATCCCTAATATATGGATTGCTTAACTTGGAACCCTTCTGTAAGAAAATCTTATTTCCATAAGTTATTTCTGTTTTCAGTTACTATGTTACATTTGTTTGGATTGAGGTTCCATGGTCCAATGAAGTCAATGTGACTTGCTTCAACCAATGAAATGTATGTGGGGATGAAACACTTTCAGGAAGGGTGGCTTAATAGCCAGTTTATTGTCCATTGTGTTATTTTTCCTGTGTCATAAGAACGTCAATATTCCAGGTAGAGATTTCTCTGTCAAATTAGGTTTTGGACTACAGATCACATGAAGCAATGGCTATGCCAATCCATTATGGATACGTATTGTGTAAGCAAGAAATAAACCTGTATGATAAGCCACTATTGTACCCTATCTTGGCTAATTTGAGAATCTTACTCTGAACCTTGATCAATACAGACCCACACAACCATTTCATGGTTTAATCTGGCTATATTAAGGGAGTGCTGGGGTAAAATAAGCAAGTACAATATTAAATGCAAAACATCTTTCAATATCTTTACAAGGATATTTTCTACAGATTTAATGGAGGAAAGGAAATAAAAGAGGCAAGTACAATATTAAATGCAAAATATCTTTCAATATCTTTACAAGGATATTTTCTACAGACTTAATGGGGGAAAGGAAATAAGTAGGTCAATCTAAAGGTTCATTAACAAAATAAGGGAGGAGATGTGGTGAGAATAATTGATATTTTAGGGACAGCATCAGTGAGCTTCCCATTTAATAAGAAAGTAAAGAGGAAGAATTGTTAAAGCAAAATGAAAAATATGTCAGAAAGGACAGTAAGTAAATATTGATCCTAGGGAGAAAGACTAAAAGTTGGGGAGAATGACTCACCATGCTGTTTGTAGCACAAACATTAAGGCAGTTTAGAAGAGAGCATTAAGGCAGTTTTGTAGAGGTCACTGGACATGTTACATGTATGGTTTCAGACCAAAGCAATTTATAGTGAGCTCAGGGAAAAACTAAGGGAAGTGGCAGGAAAAGAATATACGCTCTAAGTATTTCAAATTGAAAAGAAAAGAAAATGAGAACAGTAAGTGGAAAGGGTAAATAAGTCAAACAAAAGCATTCAAAGATCACTGAAATGTTTGAAAGCAGAAAGAAAAAGGCAGAGGTTGATTAGAAAGAGGAAAGTGACAAAGTACGAAATAGCCACTCTACCGGTGAAAAAGATGGGAGGCCAGACAATGAGTGAGATAGATGGGAGGCCAAACACTGAGCGAGGTGGGGCAAGCCAGGATTTCTGGATAAAAAGTGCCAATGGAGAAAAAACAGCGAAGGATGATACAGAATCAAGGAGCAGTTACAAATTTAGAAAATAGAAATAGAATCGATTCCATAGAAAATATCTCTTGTTATCCTTTAAGTCTCCTACATCAATTACTATTACCTACACGTTCTGTTTTCTCTACAGGAATTATATTACGAACACTTTATATTAGTATAGTTTGATTACAAGTCAGCTAATTTTACAAACTTATTTTTCTGATTTATTTTTAACAACTTTATTGTGAAATGTAACATACCCAGAAAACAAACATGTGGTTAAAATATCTATGTATAGCATAATAAATGGTTATAAAGTGATCTTCCATGTAACCCCAACTGGTCAAAAATAAAACTTTGGAAGCTACTCCCAAAACTCCCATTGTGTTCCTTCCTGTTTACAACCTCTTCCCTCCCTTCTCTATAAGTAACCGCTTTCCTGCACTATATAGTAATAATTACTAAAATTTTAAGATGGTTTTACCGTGATAACTGCATTCTTAAACAATATAGGTAAGTTTTGCCAGCTTTTAAATCATGTAAATGGAATTATTCAGTATATATTCTTTTGTGACACATTTCTTTAACTCCATATTATATTTGTAAAATACAAAGATGTTAATGCATATAACTGCAGTTCATTCATTTCCTACTGTATGAAGTCCTGTTGTGTACTTGTTACACAATATGTCCATTTAATATTGATGGAACTTGGGATTCCTGCCATCGGTTGAGCATCTGCCTTTGGCTGAGGGCATGATCCTGGTCTGGGTATCAAGTCCTGCATTAGGCGCCCTGAGAGGAGCCTGCTTCTCCCTCTGCCGATGTCTCTGCTCTCTCTCTGTGTCTCATTAATAAATAAATAAAATCTTAAAAAAATATTGATGGAACTTCGGGATATAACTAATTTATAGTTCTTGCAAGTAATGTAGTTATGCACATTTTCCCCATGTATCTAGGAGAACTTACGCATGCCCACTTAGGAGTAGAATTGCTAAATCATAGGGTGGCTACTTTCTTTACTAGATAATGGCAAATTGTTTTTCAATATAGTTAAACAATTTAGATCCTGAATAACTAAGATATAAGAGTTTTTGTTCCTCCACATTCTTGCCAGTAGTTTGTTTTCCCAGAGTTTTAAATTTTCTTTGTTATTGAAATTTTTTCATAAGATTTATTGGGATACTCTCTGGTAAGTATTAATGTTTGCAATTTTGTAGATTTGTTTGTCTTATATCTATTTGTATGAGTTTATTTTCTTTTATTCTGTACGATATCTAATTGTCCCAGACCATGCACTAAAAAGAATACCCTTTCCCCAGGCTTCTGCAATACAAAGTTTGTCATATAGTAAGTGTTCAAAATGTGTAGCTCTGTTTTGAGATATTTGCTTTGTTTAATTGATCTAATTGTCAATCCATGAAGAAAACATTAATGTCTTGTTTACGATAGAAAATGGAATTTATTGTTAACTAGTTGAACAAGTCTATTTTTCTTACTCTTTTCTAAAAGTGGCCTTATTATTTCTGACATTTGCATTTACATACAAAATTTAGAATCAGCTTGACAATTTTCACAAACAGAAATCGGATTTTGATTAAGACTGCCCTGAATCTGTACATCAATTGTGGTATAGAAAATAGCAACATACACACACACACACACACACACACACACACACACTAAAAAAAATAGCAACACATACGTATAAATACAAAATGATTTATGTATATATTTTTGAGCAAGAGAACTTGTAAATCTGGTTTTAGATTTATCTTTAGTTATATGGTAGCTTTTATACTAACAAAGTTTGAAGTTTTGTTCACTGAGACAGAACTACAAATAAATTCTATATTGATTAGTAAGTTCTTGTTAATTTTAACATTTTATTAGCTATTTTCTATAAACACAAACACAAACAAATACTCTCCAAATAATAAAGGATTGTACGATTTTCTCTCTTATCCATGTACATTATATTTATTTTTCTGGTCTTATATACTGGCTGTGACATTTAGTAAAATGGCAATAATGATCAAGAGGAACTGTCTTGTTTCATACCTCAAAGAGAACATTTTCAAAGATCAATTAATAAAATAATGTTTGCTGCAGGTATAACTTAGATAAGTTTTATCAAAATAAAGAGGTCCTTTTATTTTCTTACTTTACTATGACTTGTTTGA
This sequence comes from Vulpes vulpes, assembly GCF_048418805.1. Lineage (NCBI taxonomy): Eukaryota > Metazoa > Chordata > Mammalia > Carnivora > Canidae > Vulpes > Vulpes vulpes. Next base: position 61,714,153 of record NC_132780.1, read on the forward strand.
TTTTGTATGTATTTGAATTTTATTAAATGCTTTTTTTGTATATACAAAGACAATCATATAATGTTTTTCTTTTTAATACTTATGGCAAGTTCCTCTTGTTGAATATCTCATTTGACAATAAATTTTTTTGTTCCTGGGATATTTTAGGAATTTTGCATACACATTCAGGAGTGAGGTTAAACTTTAAATTTCTCTTTCAGTACTGTCTTTGGGAGGTGTTGGTGTAAGATTATGGAAACTTCGTAAATTTGTGAGTACTCCTGGTTTTCTATTTTAAAGGCCTTTGGATAAGCCTAGATATTTTTAAAGCTGAAATGTTTAAAATAATTCACCAGTGAAGTCACATGGGCCAGCACTTTCTTCATGGGGTTATTTCTGACTGCTGATTCAATTTCTTAAATAAATATAAAATTATAGAAATATCCTAATTCATTTGGAGAAAGTTTTACTGTTTTTTTCTTTAGTAATTTGTCAATTTTAGTATAAATTTCAAAAATTCGACATAAAGCAGTTTTGAAACCGTGGAGTAAGGACCTTTGGAATATAATCTGGTACAGCCACTATGGAAAACAGTATGGTTTCCTCAAAAAATTAAAAATAGATATGCCATATGATCCAATAATTCCACTATTGGATATTTACCCAGGGTAAATGAAAACATTAATTTGAGGAGATCTATGAACCTGTATGTTTATTACATTATTTACAATAGCCAAGTTGTGAAAGCAACCTAGATGTCCATCAATAGACCATTGATAAAGAAAATGTGGTATATATATATATATATATATATATATATAATGGAATATTACACAGTCATAGAAAACTATGAGCTCATGCCATTTGTGAATTTGAGACAAATTGAGATGGACCTATGCGATATTATACTAAGTTAAATAAGTCAAATTGAGAAAGGTAAATACCATGTAATTCCACTTTTAATGGAATCTAAAAAAATGAATTAAAAAAAGCAGAATCAGAACTATAAACACAGAGAACAAACTGATGGTTGCCAGAATGGAGGTGGGTAGGGGGTTGGGGAAAATGGGTGAAGGGGAGAAGAAGATACAGGCCTTTAGGTATGGAATGAGTAAGTCAAGTTATGGGAATAAAAAACAGAGCATAAGGAATATAGTCAATGATATCGTATAACGATGAATTGGGACAGATAGTAGCTTATACTTGTGATGAACATAGCATAATGTATAAACGGGTCAAATCACGAAGTTAACATCTGAAACTAATGTAGCATTGTGTGTCAACTGAAATAAAAATAGACGAAAATTCACTTCTTCGTAAATACAACCAAAATATGAAAAACAGGACAAAATTATTTTTTTTAAAGTGTGGAAATAAAGAAATAATCAAAGGAGCATTAGTAAGGAGAAGCTACTGAGTCTCCTTACTAATGGACAGTAAATACATTTAGCTATGTGGTGTTTAACTTGCCCTATTCTCATCTTTCATTCCTCATTTCCACAGTTGCCTTGAAAACAGCACCTTTGTGACCACAGGAGATGTGAAAACTAGCAGCCTAGAAATCACCAAAAGAGGCAGACCGGGTTTAGAGTTCCCCAAAACCTTAATGCACAGGAAATGAGGGGGGCTGTTTTTCAGTTCACTGGAAACATGTTAATCACAAGGCTTGTAGTTTGACCTGACTCAGAGCTCATTTAGGGGTAAAGCCCTACACTCAGGGTTTTTGGCGATTGTTTAACATCACACCTGCTTGAAGTGATGCCAGTTAAGGGAAACAAGAAGGTGACCAGAAAACATTAAAGGAAGATCTGGGGAATAAGATCTCCATGGGGGGCTTTGAAAACACTATGACATACTATTTGGAATATAGATCATGTTATACAGACATATGTAAGACTATGCATACACTAAACAGTCTGAAAAGGTCCCAGTTTCTCACCTCTAGCTAGCTCTGAGTCCCTTAACAAGCAGGAAGTAAAGTGTAAGGAATAGTTTTAAACAGCTGGAGGTAGGAAATATGCTAAAGTCATACACAGTCCATCTGCCAAAGGTGGAAGACTTACTTGTTCAAGGCATTTAAAGAAATAACCTATTTAATCAGATGATTATGATGTAAACCAGAGACTTGGGCTGCACGTGACAGGGAATACAGACATTCTGTAATGAGGCCAAACTAAAAAAAAATATATATGAAGAAAACAAACGGACAGAGCTGAAAGGATAAATAGTTCTATAATAATTGATGGAGACTTCAATATTACACTTTTAGTAATGAAGAGAATAGGAAGATCAAAAAGGAGAGAGAAAAATCGAACACTACAAAGCAACTAGACCTACACTGGACTTACTTCCATAAAGTCTTATTCTTCTGTTTTGATGTAAGAAACCTAACCATACATGTAATACAAACATATTCAGATCACTTGATTAGTTGGCAATGGCAAAGAAAATGCAATTAAAATAAATACAGAGACTTCTAACTCTGGCTATGACAAAATATCTGGTATTACTCTGTCCCTTCTGCTGTAAAGAGCAATAATCAGGCATTGAATAATAGGCTGTGAAAGATTATGATCACTGAGAGGAGGCAAAATGGCAAAGGATCCCATTATTGCCTCAGGTGTTTGTCTGGAGACACTTTCCAGACATGCTGCAGAGTGCTCTTCAAGCAGAACAAAGTGGTGGAGTTAAGCTGAGGACAATATGTATCAATATACAAGTCAGCCAAAGAGACTAGAATCCATGTGGCAGAGCAATGAAGAGACAGCTGTGCAGAAAATAGGCTCAAAAGTCTATACAGGAGTTCTCTAAGACTTCTTCACTGAGGGATGACTGCACCACACAAGACAAATCTACATGAAGCTTTCTAGAGAATATGGTGGCTAAGAATTTGTATGCAGAAAACCAGGATCAATCTGTTAAGAAACTCAGTACCCTGAACACCAAATGAGACACCAGCTGTTATTTATAATTAAGGACCATGTGATCCTTAAGCAGTTGGCAAAATAGTCAAGCTCTGCCATAAAAAAGCCCAAGACCAACTCAAACAAGATTCATAAGGGAGGCAGATTTGGGATGTTCAATTTCAACAAATTAGAGAGGCTTAGGAAATACCTTGTGTTTTTCACAGATCTGTCCCCAATAAAATGTAAAAGTAAGCCTACACTGAAGTCAGCCTTTGCAGTTATTGAAATAATAATCAGAAAAATACACACACGCACCCTATTGAGAAAGAGAACAGAATCTAGCATCTCTATGACATATAATCACTATGTTCAATATAAAATACAAATTTAAAGACATAGACTTCCAGTTTCTGCTTGGAATATAAAGAACTAGAAAGAGCAATATTTCTAGTCTTACAACAAAATAACTGTATAAACTTCTATCTCATGAATTTCCTTGAACCTCTAAAGTCAGAGGAATTTTCTTGAACCTATGAGAAAGGGAAGGTTATAGGGCAACCAATTGGCCCAAAATCTATAGGGATAGACCTGCAGGGAGTGAGGAAACCTGAGCATTTGTTCAACTTGAGCAGTCACAGACAGACATTAGTTAGAGGAATTCAGCTAGAGTTTTGAGATAATTCAGTCTAAGTATGCACTAGCCAGAGTTCTTGAGGCCTCGAGAGCCATGGATTTAGAGAGAGAATGAAGCCATTTGAAAATTTTTCCCTGTATACCCCTCTGGGCCCTAACGTGCACTCACACAAAAGACGGCTAAGAGTCCAGAAAAAGTATTCTTTGTGGTACAGACCTAAGAGAGAAAACAACAGTCTCTGAAAGAGGGCCACATATTTACTCAGTCATGGTCATTCTATTTTCTTTATTTTGGGGCTCATTTTCTGAACCTCTTTTGTAATCATCAATGGATGTGAAATAAGTTCTGGTCAATATGATGGAAGACATGAGCATCCTGGAAGCTCTCTAGGAAAATAAAAGGAGATAGACATCTGAAGAAATTTTTGCTCCTTTGCTCTCAAACTTCTTATAAGGTGAGATAATCAAATATCTTCATCATAAGACCAATATAATTCTATGAATTTGAAAGTATTTATAAATGATACAGTGACCACCTTCCTAACTCTTCTGAAAATATACTATGGTAAAAGAGCATCAATAACGATAATAATTCATTTAGTCATTGGAAACTACTAATTAAACGACTACTTCAGGTGAAGAATTGTCCTAAAGGAAAGGACACATTGGAGAAGAGACTCACTTCATAACCTAAGGCTGGTGATGATCATGCATTATGATGATGGAAAAGTGGGTGATCATGAGGACCCCATCAAAGGGAAAGCCCACTTAGGCATTTACAAAATAGTTAAGACTGCTCTTGATATATCATTCAGACTATAAAAAATGAGATATTTACTTCTTAAACATGTAGTTACCAAAAAACAAACAAAACCAAACACACACACACACACACACACACACACACACACACACACACCTAATTTTCTAAAGAAAAAAAAAAACACATTTGCCAAGCAAACACAGGGCTTATCTTTTGTTTTGCTTTGTTTTAAATTTTCACTATTCTTTCTTTTATGATTTTGGAACATAATGAAGTCAGAAAAACATAATGTAGAATTAAAATGAAATTAGTGCCTAATTATCCTACATTCATGAAGCCTAATTAAAAAAAGCAAAGTAAGGAACTCAGTTCCACTCCTCCTTTGTATTCAACCTGTACCCACCCATGTCTTCATTTTAAGAATGTAGTTAGCCTTATTGCACTATAATTAAAAATGAAACTTAAATGGATAAAACAATTGTGCATATGTGCCTTTAAAATTAGATGTGAGACAAAAGTAAAGGCCCATAGCCTATGTTTCAGGTATATGCAAAATTTCCAAAATAACTGCAATGAGTATTCTTTTTTTTTTAAAGATTTTATTTATTCATTTGACACAGAGACAGGGAGAGCATAAGCAGGGGGAGTGGCAGACAGAGGGAGAGGAAGAAGCAGGCTTCCCACTGAGCAGGGAGACCTAGGATCATGACCTGAGCTGAAGGCAGACACTTAACTGACTGAGCAATCCAGGCACCCCACAAATGAGTATTCTTTGCTCAATTTTAAACAAAGTAATGTGCTGCCAATTACAAAATCGTGTCCATTTCATAAGCCAGAGACACTTTTATTTGATTTTCCATCTTTTAAATGAAAACCAGTGATTAATCACATGAATTTTCTGCTACTGTACAAATTAAATACAAGATGTCTTAGAAGATTCTATTTTCTTTCACTGCCAGATTAATATCTGTCATTGAATTGATTCAATTCATCAGGATCAGTACCATCAAGCCCAATCCTACCTGTCTAATTTGGCTGGAGTTTCCCTTTTTGGTTCCATTGAATTCTGATAAAAATCGTGTTCTATGGGGATATCTAAAGGGATCTAATGAATACTGAAATATTGCTTTTTCTTCTAAGGGCTAAATCAGTTAAGAAATAAAAATAAAGAGTAAGTAGTTATGGGCCAAAATGTCACCTTTATTATTGATAAGGCTTATTTGGAGGGTATAAATTGCTGAGCAACTCTTTAACTATTTTTCCATTTCGAAGTAGTTAGCAGATAGAGTTACATTTTATACCTTAGGGATAAGTGGCTCAGAGCACAGAGATGAATCAGGAACTGGGTTCCATTCACAGTATATAATAATCAAATGGTTCTTCTTCAAGGGATGGACATTTAGTTTAACATCAAAAATTAATGTAATTTACATCATTAAAAATTATTATATCACCAAATACAGAAGAAAGCCTTTAACAAAATCCAGCAAACATTTATGATAAAAAATTCATTTCAGCAATAATAAAAATAAAGCAAAATAGGGGGATCCCTGGGTGGCTCAGTGGTTTAGTGCCTGCCTTTGGCCCAGGGCGTGATCCTGGAGTCCTGGGATTGAGACCCACATTGGGCTCCCTGCATGGAGCCTGCTTCTCCCTCTGCCTGTGTCTCTGCCTCTCTCTCTCTCTCTCATGAATAAATAAATAAAATATTTAAAAAAAATAAAGCACCGAGGCTCCTTCCACAGTTTGGCTATTGTGGCCATTGCTGATAGAAACATCGGGGCGCAGGTGTCCCGACGTTTCGTTGCATCTGAATCTTTGGGGTAAATCCCCAACAGTGCAATTGCTGGGTCGTAGGGCAGGTCTATTTTTAACTCTTTGAGGAACCTCCACACAGTTTTCCAGAGTGGCTGCACCAGTTCACATTCCCACCAACAGTGTAAGAGGGTTCCCTTTTCTCCGCATCCTCTCCAACATTTGTTGTTTCCTGCCTTAATTTTCCCCATTCTCACTGGTGTGAGGTGGTATCTCATTGTGGTTTTGATTTGTATTTCCCTGATGGCAAGTGATGCAGAGCATTTTCTCATGTGCATGTTGGCATTCATTTGGGGAATATAAATAATAGTGAAAGGGAATATAAAGGAAGGGAGAAGAAATGTTGGGAAATATCAGGAAGGGAGACAGAACATAAAGACTCCTAACTCGGGGAAACGAACTAGGGGTGGTGGAAGGGGGGAGGAGGGCGGGTGTTGGAGGGGAATGGGTGACGGGCACTGAGGTGGACACTTGACGGGATGAGCACTGGGTGTTTTTCTGTATGTTGGTAAATTGAACACCAATAAAAATTAATTAAAAAAAAATAAAGCAAAATAAAAATAGAGTCCATCAATTTGAAATAGAGATTTGACAAAACTGCAGCTAATATCATAAATAATGATGAATGTATTCTCCTTAATATTGGGCACAAGACTGGAATATTCACTTTCATTGCTTATATTCAGCATTGTACTGGAGGTTTTAGCCAGCTCAATATGGCAACAAAAAGGGGTTAAAGCACAAATGGGTTGAGAAATAAAATGAAAATACTCTGTTTTCACAGATGCCATGATTATATCCTCAGAAGATCTTGATGAAACTATAAAAATATATATACTATAAAATATATATAAATCAAAAGTGACTTTATTGGTCAATTGTATTTCTACATTCTAAAAACAATCAAATGGTCAAAATATTAGAATGTCATTTATGCAAACTTGAAAAATAAAAATATATAGGAATAAATTTAACAAAACCCACAAAATACGTTTACTCTCCTATATGCCTACCTCTACACAAATAAACTTCAAAATATTGCCATGGGAAATTAAAGAAAGACAAAACACATAGACCATATAGAATGTTTCATGAATTAGAACAGTAATACTGTTAATATATCAGTTCTACAAAAACTAGTGTATATAGACTCAAGATAATAATCAAATTCTCAAAGTGCTTTTGGCAGAACTATAACAAATGTAATTATCGCACTCATGTGATCTTGCTTGATTTCAAAACTTTCTATAAAGCTATAGTAATCAAAACAGTGTGTTGACATAAGTTGAAATAAGCACTGACAAAGGGTCAATAGAACCAAAGAAATAGTCTTAAATAGACCTATACACGCACAGCCTATTGATTTTCAACAAATATGCCAAGACAATGCAAAGGGAGAAAGTATAGTGTTTTCAATAACATTTCATTAGCAAATGAATAAATATTTGAAAAAATAATAACCTTGATAACTAAGACTTGAATATAAAAGTTAAAACTATAAAGTAAAAGCAAATATTAGACAATATTTTCTTTTTTTTGACAATATTTTCATGACCATGTGATAAGCAAAGATTTCCTGGCTAGGACAAAAACATAAAATCACAGAAGATAATTAATATATTAATTGTACTGCATCAAAATTAAAAACTACTTTCACAAAAGACACTATCAAAACAATTAAATGTAAGCCATGAAGCACAAAAATATAATTGCAATATACATATTTGAAAAAAGATATTTTCTATAAATCAGTGACAAAACATCAGCAACTTAATAAAAAATGTTTAAGATATATAAAGAGACACTCAAAGAAGATATCTAATGCCAAGTAAGCACATAAAAAGTCAATATCAATACTTATTGGACATAAATTAAAACCTCAATTAGGTAGAAGTTTACTTTTACTAGACTGGCTAAAATTTTAAAAGCAAAACAAAACCTGGATAATCAAAATTTGGTGAGGATGTGGAACAATCTATTCATAACCAACAACAAAAAAAAAGAGAAAAACCAAAGTGCCTATTGGCAAGAGAATTGGGTAAATTATTTTGTTATAGTAAACAATAAAGAGAAAACATGCAATAGTATGCATCAGTCTCACAGAAACAAAAAGAGTACCTAGTTTATGATTCTATATATAGAGAGTTTTAAAACAGGCAAAACTAACATATTATGGTAGAAATTAGACATTTGTCAAGAGGTGAGGGTTTTCTGGAAATGCATGTAATTTCTGACATGATAAAACTTCTATATAATGCTTGGAATGAGGAGTACTGCCGTGGTTCAGTTGGTGTAGCATCTGACTCTTGGTTTTAGCTCAGGTCATAGGCTCAAGGTCATGGGATCAAGCCCCACATAGGTTATGTGCTCAATGGGGAGTCTGCCTGAGATTCTTTCTCTCCTTCTGCCCCTCCTCTTGCTCTGTCACTCTTAAATAAATCTTTTTAAAAAATGCTTTGAATGGAGGTTTATGTATTTATTAGAACTCATTAATTAATGTGTGCATTTAATTGTATGTAAAAGTTAATGGAGGAACTAATTTAAAAATTTAGAAGTTCTTTTTATAAAGTTATTTTAAAATAAGTATCTCTTCTTACATAAAAAAAGCATTTCTAATGTTATATTACAATTATTTACATCATTTTTATTTTACAAAAATCTTAGTTCTCCCTGGCAGTTCCTGGATAGTAAAAATCTTCTCCTTGGATTTCTTATATTATCTTATTGTTATCTGAGGAATACCTTTGATTAATACTGTTGTGAAAGATTTCTTTTTTCTAATTTCTGACTACTAAAATATCTGAGGACATCTTTCTCTTGCTTTTATAAATAGAAATTTATGTATAAACAAATTTCTTGTATCAGAAACTCTTCCTCTATATAAAGTTGCATCATTTTCTTCTAATATTTATTCTACAGATGGAAAATCTGAAAGTTGGTTATCGTAATCATTTTTTTTCCAATATGAAAGCTTGTAGGATAATTTCTGTAGAATTTTAATTTCAAAATTTTGTCCACGTGTATAGAACTAGGGTTTCCTTTAATTCACTCCATGGATAATTATGCTTCCCCTTCTCAGTTCAGTTTTAAACACATCTAAGTTATTATCTTTTCTATTATCTTCCATCTCATACTTCCAAATCCATAGCCTTGTTCCTCTGCATCCTGGATAAATGTTTCACATGTGTTCTCCACATCAGTGGTTTACCTTTGTGCAGTCAGTCCTGGGTTTTACTACCTAATGTTGATATTAATTACCTTAGTAAACTTTAAGTGGCAAAGAATGGAGATAAAAAGAGGTTTATGTTATTTTAGTCTGGATTTTTGCTATTTTCCTATATGTGGACAACTGATTTTATTCCTCAGAACATTTCTAATACAATTTTGATTTATGTTCATTTCTCTCAATGTCTGATTATAAGCTGTTTAGTAGATACAAAAAAAAAATAACAAGCACAATAATAAATGCCATGGTTGTGATTGTTGTTAAGTTTTTAAGATGTTTCCGAGCATAGAGTGGGGGATTGCTGCTGAGAGTATCGGGATAGTGGAATAAACCTGTATGGTCTGTCTCTGTCTCCTCATTCCCTTCCACTGAGCAGCTATTCTAATTTCACTGGGGAGAGTCTGATGTCCTCTGAGGTATATTTCCCATATGATCTTATATGAGTGTAAAGCTGATTTCTGGTCATTTTGTTCTTGTACTCTCTGTAGTGCTGGCACCTAGATTTCTGAGGGACACAATGTACATGTGAACACAAAATCTCCTTTTCATTCTGCCTACTGCAAAACCACCAGACTATTTAAGCACTACTGTGCTGAACACAGATGTTTATTCCCTCATATAATAAAGGATTCAGATCACCTAAAAATTCAAAAGTGAAAATTTATGTTTTGTAATCAGAGACATATGTATTATGAACTATTTTATCTTGATATTACTAAAAGCCCATAGACTGAGGTTAAGAGTCTCCTGGCTTAGATTGCATTGATAGTCTGAAATTTTATAGCATGTCTCATACTTGAGTAATTGCAAAAAAGCCCTGAAAATAAAAATATATCCTAATGATACCTTAGGCCTACCAAAATCTAATTTTAGATCTTTGTCTAGTTGATGTTTCATCCAGAACATTATTTAACTTCCAGTTACTTCAAATGCAAAAAGAGGATTGGTCATATTATATAACCAAGAATAATTGTGATAGATGGTGAGTAGCTGTACATTAAAAGACTAAGTAGTCAGCACTTGTGGGAAATTTATAGACTAGAATTTGCATATTGGGTAAGGATCTCCCTTCCAAACAGGAACCTTCCTTCTCTGTAAAACATTTAGCTCAGGAAATGCTAAGTGATGATAATTGGGCTATGATTTTCTCTGCTATGCCAATATCATATTACTTTCAAAAGGAGTTAAGAAGGTTATTAAGATTTCTTAATTAAAATATTTCCAGGAACAATAAAGTTCCTTTAATATAAAATCCACCCACAGAAAGAAAATGGCATATTTTTACTTTGACCTGTTATGTCAAATCTGCATAAGGTCTTTTATGTGTGTAATGCATCGTAGGAAACCTTTATCCCTCTGCCTTCAGAAGATAAAAGAACCCTTGAGTTGCCATTCAAATAAGGAGCTTAATTTGTGACTCTTTTTTTTTTGAAGACAGGGCAAATGTAGAGTGAAGTGCATTCTAATAATATTCTTTTAACAATATAATTTTAAAAGTATAAATCATAGGTTTTCCTGAATAGCATAGGAAACCCTCACAGGATATCCAGCTTCTTGCTGCTTGCTTATAGAAACGTTCTTTGTTTTTGCCCAGAAATAATTACATTCTATAAAAAGACATATAAGAGAAATATTTGAAAGTAGACTAAATATGATATTCTTTATAACATTTCATTTAGATCCTTAAATTTATAGGTTTATAGAATTTGAAGAAAAAATGTCATGCCATTTAAAAAGTGACCTTAACATATGTTCTATGGGTTTTTGCTGGAAAAGGGAGGAATTTATAGTATGAATAAATAAAAAGAAATTTAGTAATCAGAAAATCAGAAACACATATATGTTAATATATTCAGAAACTATTTCTTGAATCATACAGATTATATATAAAACTCAACTTTCTAAGCAAAATATGACTGTATGTATAGGAAAGATATTGCTGGCAATAATGAATATTCATACCTAAAAGATAGAACCTTATTTTTCTCCTGCATTATTCTGAGGTCATAGTTTGAAGAGGACAGATATTCTAGATATTTCATTATAAAATAGGTTTTATTCATCTTTGTGGCCTCAAGGTCTGTTGTAGAGATTTTCCCAAAAAACTGAGTCAGTATTATTTAATAATTTTAAAATTAAATCTGAAAATAATAAGTTTATAGAACAAGGATCTAGTGGATTAAGTCCCAACATGATCATTCTTGCCTATGTCTATCTTCCATTTTGGTCAGGCCATATAAAACTTGCTAGAAGTTTTAATGTGAAAGCTAAAAATCAAGATTAGTTGAACCAGTTCCCTTCCTAAATTGACAGAACTACACGCATGAATGTGAGACAAAGGAGTTTTGTTTTTCCAATGCTTGAGTATATAGGAATTTCTACAGTTGCATATTAACTTGAAGAAGAAAGCTACAGTGTTATGAGATTCACAGAAACATAATACAGGGGATATTGTCACAGACAGCATATCACTAGTCAGCACATTCTTTTTTTGTCTCACATTTGTTCATCCATTTTTACTCTTGCTTTTGAAAGTAATGTGCTTTTGAAAGTAATGTGCTTTTGAAAGCATTAGAAATCCCAACTAAAAAAAAAAAAAAAAAGAAATCCCAACTAAATTGGCTTAAAATAAGAATAGCCATTGTAATGGTTAATTTCATGTGTCAGTTTGGATGAGCTATGGTACCCAGTTAATCAAACATTAGTCTAGATGTTTCAGGAAAGGTAGTCTTTAAAATGTGATTAACATTCAAATAAATAGACTGAGTAAAGATTACCTCCAATAATGTGGATGTGCCTCATCCAATCAGTTGAAGGCTTTAAAAAAGAAAAAAAAGACTTTAGTCCCTAGGAGAACAAGGAATTCTGCTTCCACACTGCCTTTGACTTCAAGACCACAGCATAAACTTATCCTTGGGTCTCCAGTTGATCTACATAGCAGATTTAGAAATTTCCAGTCCTTATTAATTGTATATGCCAATTCTTTAAAAGAATTCTCACCTAAGAGCTACAAGAAAAAAATAATAACTTTGGAAGACGGTCTTCTCAATCTCCTAGCAATAGAGTGGTTTACCTCCGGTAATTGAAAAGATGACTTACATCCTAGAATAAATCTCAAATATTAATGATAGGAGTTCCACTTCTACAAACAAGTTTATCAGTTAGTATCTTGTTTTTTCTTTTGAATAATTGTAAATGTCTACTCCCATTCCTACTACTTCTTACAAGAAAGAAAAGAACAAGTAAAGAATCATTAAACATTAAAATTAAGTGGGTTCACTTCAAATTTTATCAAGAAGAACACCAGACAAAGTCATTAGGGTCTTATCTAATGATATTTTTCAGGACTGAAGCAGCTTTATAAAAGAAATCTACTTTTGTTGACAATCTCTTAATTTTTCTTTCAAATATGTTATTTAATTTTAATAGCCAATTTTTCTACCTGGTATCAGAGAAGAGCCAGTGGTGAAGAGCTACATTTTCTTTTGGAGTCAAGTATTTTTCCTCCCAATAAAAGAGATATCTCAATCAAAAAATATGCTGGAGGGGGAGAGGGATCAAAAATTTAAAAAAAATTATTGCACAGTAAGCATAGACTGCATATGTTACTACCCTCAAGGTTTAGCTGCTGAACCTTGAAAGTTTCAAATTTTTATTCAGTGTAAAGCAACAAGGTTTTCTAAATTGCACAGATTCATAAAATGCCTTAGAAGATTTAAATTTTAAGCTCTAATTCTATTATTAATACTTATTTCATTTTATTCGGGATAAAGTTTAAGATCTTTTCTATTTTGGCAAAGGTGACTATTCTCTAGTGCTCCAATAACTGTCTAGGTAATTGAAACACAAATTTAAAGAAAATACTAAAGCATTCTTAAAAGCATATCATCTCTGATTAAAAATAAAATACAATTATCGATATATTCATACAGAAAAAAAAGACATTGAGCTAGAAATGTCATGCAGACTTACACTGAAATAATTGAGTTTTTAAAAGAAAGTTTTTGTATAAAATATCTATTTTTACCTATTACGTATGAAATAATGAAAAAAATGCTCAAATCAGAATTCTTTCCAAATAATTTCATGTGCAAAGTCATGAGCTAGTCACTGTGAAATAGAAGTATAGTAATAAAACAGAATAGTGATGAATAATCAATGTTCTAAATAAAATTACATATTTAGTTATAAAATTTAGGTATAGGGGATCCCTGGGTGGCTCAGCTGTTTGGCGCCTGCCTTCGGCCCAGGGCAACATCCTGGAGACCCGGGATCGAGTCCTGGATTGGGTTCCCTGCATGGAGCCTGCTTCTCCCTCCTCCTGTGTCTCTGCCTCTCTCTCCCTCTCTCTGTGTATCTCATGAATAAATAAATAAAAAATCTTTAAAACAATTAAATTAAATTAAGGTATAAATATAAAATGGAAAGGTAAATAATACATAAAATACAAAATTTTAAAAGGCAGATAAAACTGAAGTACAAAGTTCATAATAAGTTCAATCAAATATTGAGAGGTCATTGTGAACCAACATATCCAGGAAGGATTTTGAGGCACAGAAAATTTTTGAGCAGAAAATAGTGCAAATGAAATTAATATATTTAAATATGCAAACATAGTTGCACTGAAAATAATATAAACATTTTGAGACAAATCAAAGACTTGGAAAATATTAATAAATATAAAAATCAATTTCCCTAATATATAAATGTTTGTAAATACAAAAATATAAGAACAAGACTCAAGTGAAAATGACAAAAAAGTGCATTAAGGATTCACAGAAACAAGTATAAGATTTCTAACAACACTTGAAAGAATTCACAATGTTACTAGTAATTGATATAATATTTGTTGAACAGTTCAGCGAAATATTCTTAAGCTATCAAATTAGATATATATTTATGTTATAATAATAAATTTGTTGAAAATGTGGTTAGGTAATAATTCCCAAACATTAATCTTGGGAATATGAATTGATTTTTTAAATATAAATAATCTGCCATTATGTTTCAAGAACTTCAAAAGGGTTGAAAGCATCTAGTAGTCTTCATCATACATGTGAATGAAGAATCACAATGTTAACATTTCAAAATTCTCACTATTCTATAAGGTAACTGGGGCAGTATTATCATATATATTTTGCAGCTAAGGAAATTTTGAGGCCTTTATAAAATTTTTCCATTCTTTCCACCTTCTCTTCACATAATACCATCTCAATTTCTAGGGGAAATTAGACTTGATCAACATAAGGAACATATCACTGTCAAGACCATAAAGTCATCTTGTCAGGTAATTAATCCAGCTATGGCTTTGCATTCCTATTTTGCTGCATTTCCCTGTGTATGAATTTCTGCTTCAACAATCTGTCTTGGACAAAAGGAACAAAATCTTAGAACCTGGTCTCTGTTTTTCCAGCCCCCCAAAATTACATGAAATATTTCCTCTGAATTCCAACCCAGAATGAACTTTGCTCTCTACTAAGACTACCATTAAAAAGCCTGTTCGTCGGCTTTGATAGTCTAGTGTTTCATCCCTCATGATTTGACATTGCAGGAATCTGTCAGCTTGTTGCTTATGAATATTCCACCCTCAACGATTGACAGATTTATCAATATCAATTGTCAGCTTCCACCCTGGCAACATTCAGACACTGTATTCTGTGGCACCTGACTTCCCTCTATCACTAAAGTTGAGTCTACCTTCTCACTGCCTTCATTACCTTAAGGCATGAATCTGTTTCTAGATCCCTGAACCACTTCCTCTTGTCTGGGCTCCTTTGGTAAGTTTTCATTGTGTCAAAAGTCAAGGCAGAAATTGAATTTACCCACATACATCAACAGAGAGTCTAATTTAAATCCAGAACACCCATGCACACATATATAGTTACATGAACCTTGACAAGTGTGCCAAAAAGACATAATGAGAAAAGGTAGTCTTTATAAATGGTGCTGGGAAAACTGGATATTCACATGCACAAAAAAAGAGAAAGACAGAGAGAGAGAGAGAGAGAGAGAGAGAGAGAAAAGAGAAAAGAAATTGAACCCCTGATTTATACCATATACAAAAATCAATTCAAAATGGATTAAAAACAAACAAGATCAGAAATGTAAAAGTCCTAGAAGAAAACATGGGGGGGGGGGAACATAGGGGAAAGCTTCTTGAGATTGGATGACAAGTCAATGATTTCTTGGATATGATATCAAGAGCGCAGGCAACAAAAACAAAAATAAAGATGTAGGACAATATCAAACTGAAAAGCTTCTGTACATCAAAGGAAATAATCAACAATAAAGCAACCTACAAAGTGGGAAAAAATATTTCAAATCGGATCTCTGATAATAGGTTAATAGCCACTACATTTAAGAAACTCCTACAACAATGTGGGGGTGAAAAGCCATTTGGAACTGGGCAAAGGACTTGAACAGACATTTTTCCTAAGAAGACATACTAATGACCAACGAGTATATGAAAGATACTCACATTTAATTATCAAGGAAATGCAAATTAAAATTACAACGAGGTATCAACTCACATTTGTTAGGAAGATTATTTTTAAAAGGACAAGTGTTGGCAAGGACACGTAGAGACTCAAATCATTGTTCCTTGTACAGTCTTGGTGGGGATGTAAAATGGCAGAGCAGTTATAGAAAGCAGTATGGAGTTTCCTCAAAAAATTAAAAATAGAACTAACATATGACCCAGAAATCCTACTTCTGAGTATTTTTTGAAAGGAAATAAAATCAATATGTCGAAGAGAGGTCTGTACTCTCATATCCAGTGAAGCATTTTTCACAATAGCCAAGACATAGAAATAACTTGTGTCATCTCCACATGAATAAGTAAGAAAGATGTAATTTTTATATATATATATAATTGGGTGATGCTGGTTATGTCCATTATCTGATTGTGGTGATGGTTTCATGGGTGTTTGTATTTGCTCAAACTCATCAAATTGTATACATTAAATATGTACAGTTCATTATATATCACTTATACATTATAACAACAGTAGATAGATAAACAGATATATAGAATCCAGAATACATTTACCAGACTATAATAACTTCAAATGAATAGCAGTGGAAAGGGCATAATCATAGATGAAAATCATCTGATTTTCAGTTCTCCCTTATAATATAATATGACTTCTGAGAGACAAGAAAATGAGTTACTAATTTCTGGCTTGTCATTTAAATCTAAATTTAAATCGTCTGTTTTAAAATTTTTATTCCACTGTAATTTTTAAATCTTAATAGATGTATGTAGAGTATATCAAAATTCTTGAGTCTTGAGCTTTAAACTAAGTTGAATATAACTTATCATAGACTATCTAGATACATTCAAATGGTCCTTGATTATTTTCATATCCTTGAATTGCATGACACTGAGACTTAGTTTTTTGTTTTTTTTTTTTTTTTGAGACTTAGTTTTAAATGGATTCCTACAGGGTTTTGAAAAATACGTACACCAAATATGATGCAACTCCTTGGCCACTTCTCAGCTTATACGTTTCTTGCTAATATAGAACCAAAGGAAGTGATAACATAAGTGTACAGCTATTTAACTCAAGATTATCATACAGGTTAAAAGTGCTCATGAGATTGGCATCCAGTGCTACCCATCATGCTGCTAAGTAACTTTCCAAACCATAGGCGACTGTATGCTGGTACACTTCAACAAATATAGAGAACTAGCTGACCTCAAATTGGCAAGAAATATTTGCAAGGTATTTCCAGGGTGGCACTGACCTATGCAATGGTGTGAGAAATACTACCTCATGTTCAGTATATTCCCTGTCCCAAATATACTTATCTAAGAATTTAGCAAGGATGTTTCCACAATATGTGGAACATGTTTTTAATGGCTGATTAAAATTAAAAATCTCATCAAAATTTAGAGAGCAGTTCGTGTTCAGAGAGAATTTCTCTGTGCATCCTCTGAAGTATCAGAAACCGTCTAGACCATTTTTGATGCAGATGTGCCTCCTGTATGAGACACATCTTTTTTACTGTCAGCTTTCCTACTGAAGACTCATGGATCTCCACTTGTCCTGCTAGTTGCTACTTATACTTACTACTTGCTAAACATTAAGAGATAGGAATGTTACAAATGTGACATTGTGGTATAGCTACAAAAGCTAAAGTTTTGGATATAATGTCTTCAGAAGGATTGGGACATCACACCTATTTATGAAATAGGAAGAAGATAATCTTCACAAAAGATTAGAGCATTCTGTAGAAAAACTGAAAACAATAATGCAAAAATAATGTGTGGTCTAGTCTTCAGTCATGACGTTTAAGTTAAAAATATATAATCATGGAAAAAACAAATCACATACAAAATAAATATGTTTAGGATATAAAAATAGTACATAGAATTTATGATTCTGTTAAATGGTATGAGGGGCAGAATTTATGTTGTGTTCTGAGAGGGTGGGAGCTAATAAAAAGGTCAGATACTTAAGAGCATAAATTTAAAATTTCTTAAGCTATTCAGAAAAATATACAAAGTAAATAAAAAGTACAATTTTATTAATATCACAGTCCCAACACCAGAAGAGAAGAATGCATGTACAGACCTTTAAGTCCAGTTTGTAATACATTAATTTATTTAATTTTTATTAATTAGATATCCCATTTCTTTTTCATGTCCCTGATCATCTAAGCACATGTAGTCTTCAGATAAGTTCCTCTTAGTAAGGATGTTGACAAGAGAAATGGTGAGGTCCTAACTGTCTCTGACAGTGAATCCAATTGACAAACAGATTGAATAATGTGATTTTTTTTTTGGTGTGACTTTTAAGATTTAAGTGACTAGAATACCTTACCAAGCATACTGCGGAGATTAAGTATAATATTGTAGAATTGAATGGACTGCTTGATATGGAAAAGGCTCTTTAACATAAATCTATAAACACAATGCAAAGCTGTGATAAAGAATGCACTAGAAATAATGGATTTTTAATTTCATATGAACATTTTGCCTTATACAAATTATCCAAAGTGAAAAGTTTTAAAAATACAAAGTCAAGGCATTAGAGTTAAAAGTAAATAAGGCCAGCAACCATCAATAACTGTAATGTTTCAGGAAATAGGCTAGAGTTGGGGAATATTCTGAGTGACAAATAACCATGAACATGACTTATGGCACAATTCCAAAAGTATGGCATTGACTAAGAAAAAATACAGTAAATGTATGAGTGAGACAGGAAGAAGTAAAGAAGGAAAAAACACATGGTAATTATTGGGTTCTTCCTATGCCTGCCTATTTTATGAAACAATTTGATGTCAATAAAAATAAATGGAATAAGTCTTTCTTAGCCTACCAACTATCTAAAAGCAAGAGAAAATATTTTACTGTTGTCTTCATGTCTTCTTAAAAACAGCCTATTTTGAAAACTGTTTATGTGATCTTAACCAATAAACACTGAAGAAAATATTTTATGGTTTTCATTAGGCATTGTTTCTTATCACTTGCAAAATAAAGTTAACATAGTAGAAAGAAAAATTTCAAAATATTCATTTTCATAGTTTAAAAATGTGTACAGCTCGAATAGCATGGAAAAGAGCATAATGTGCATGCTTTCAGATGTTGTCAATTAAAGGTTTCATTAATAGTTCCCTGAATCATTTAGCATATAATACTGGGAGTGCCTTGCCGTACCACTTTAGCAGCTTTGATCAGTTTTGTCATTTTAGACAACTAATAGTTTTTAGGTTGATTGATGCATTAATCAAAGCCATTTTAATTTTGGAATTAGTATACCAAACTGTTCTGAGTTATAGTGCTAATATGCCTTAGCAAAGACTAAATTAACATTTTATTGCTGTTAACCAGAGGTGATACCTCATAAAAAATTATAGGTGATCTTGTCCAAACTTCACATCCCAAGCTGTTTAAATTTCAAAATGTCTAATCTACACCTATAGATGAAAGGAGGAAGCATGCCTTCTTTTCCTGCTGACAAAATTAAATGCCACATTCCAAATGTTTAATGAAAGTTTTGGTTTTCCATCAATATAACTATGTGTGTAGTAGCAAAGAAAATCTAACATGACCATTTAGCTTCCTTAGTAAAAATTTATATAGTTAATGGTCATAAATTTACTTCTAGATAAGAAAACATAAAGAACTGAATACTAATACGATATCCCTAATCCTCATCCAGTATTACTGATTATTTTACGTAACAGGTAAAGTTCATTTCAAATATTTTCCCATTTCATCACTGAATGATAATTGGCTGAAAGGAAAGGAGAACATTTATTCAACTCTGTGATTATAATTTGGTAAACTTTTTCTTAGCAACTTTCCTCAGGCAACAGTTATTCATTAATGTTCATCCCAGAGAAATTCTGGTTCCCAACCCTTAGGGGTTTACACAGCAAATGTCACATTTTCCATGTGCAGATAAATTCATAAATCAATGTGTACAGCTCATATTGCCTGAATCTTTATAGCAAATTTTAATCAGCTAAACACATACACATTTTGCCACACTTCATCCACTGCTATGATAGATCAGAATGTAGCAGATGTAGCTGCATGACAAAGAAACGTTGCAATTAATGTCAGCGGACTCTGGATAAAATATCTTCTGAAGATGTGACTAACATTTTCTCTCAACGATTCAATCATATCTTCACTCTGTAAAATAGAGCGAGAAGATAATTTTGCTATTCATATGAGAACAGTTTCAGATACAATAGGTTCTGTCATTTTCATAAAGTCCACTTCCTTTAGAAACCCGAGAAGAGACATAGATAGGCCGTAAGGATGGAAGAAAAGAAGGAAGGGAAAAATTAGAGCATGCTTCATCTCGTCTTGTGACTTGCTGCATCCTTTGGGTGGAAGGAAGAGTTGAGACAATATTTTACCTTGATCCAGATGTTAAAAACAATAAAATAAGGTTGCCGACAAGGTAGCCTAGGAGAGAGATAAGTGGTTGAACATCCAGGATGGGCACAGAGTGTAAAGATGATCTGTGTCCCTACAAGGCGCCAACACTGAGCCTGTATGACCCTCTTCACCACTGGCCCTTGGTGACAGTGGAGGTTGGCAGGCTGATTTTACAAAATTGTTTCCATCTTGGAGGAAGCTGAGGTTGTGTTCAGTGAAATATATAGTGAAGGCATAAATTTGCTTTTTCTGCCTCCGTGCATTTGCTGACATCACAATTTGTGGGTTACAGAATGCCTGAGCCTTCACCCCACAATATTATCACTGACTAAAGGACATATTTTATATGAAGAAAGAACATCTACAGGCTCAAAATCAAGGTATTCAATTGTCTTACCACGTGCGCTTTACTCTAAAGCATGCAGCTGGACAAAATGATGAGGGGGAAGGGGGAAGACTCAATCACAGAATACGCTGGGAAAAAAAACATCTTACAGGCCTGGAGTGTTGTGCTATAGGATACTTTTTATGCCTTAAACCAAAGGTCAATATATGATGCCATTTCCCACATAGCCCAATGGCCCAGATCCAGAGGCTGAAAGACAGAAGTAGGAATGACCCTCTCACAATTATAGCTAATAAAAATAATCCTAAGGACTAATAAATGTAAAGGTTTTTTCCTTCATAATCCAAGGGTGCCTAAGGGATAAATGCTTCTAGCAGAGCAAAGAGTTGGATTCTAATGAACTGAAAATTAAGAGAGGCCATCTTCAGTTTTTCAGATCCTCATAGCACTGAACCAGAGTGAGTGAGTGATCCTAACTACTAGTCATGGTGCTCAATGGGGGCCAGGAAGAACAATGTCTAGAATCGAAATACTGACTACATATCCACTTAGTATTCTCACGCCTGATAATACTATCAGTGGAAACTGTGGAAACCCCATGAAGACATGACTAGTATGGTCCTGTGTTTCCCTATCCCAAGAGATTAGTTTTCTTTAACCAAACAAAGACTGGAGCAGATACTAAGGGGGTACAGTTTGCGTGTCGTACTTCATCATCTGTTTGCACCTCTAGATCTCTCCATCCTTCTCTGCCTTTCTCTATGCACAAGATGGCTTGATCTCCAGAGCTTCCTTTTGAAATCAGTTAATAATAGTCTGGCAGGATAGAGAGGAGGTATGTTTTTTCATCTCTTTCCTACCATTCAGTCTGCAGTCTGACAGTTGCTGAATTCTTCTCCCCACACTGTAGCTTCTGTCTAGGCCTCATTCTTGAGAACAAAGCTGTCACAAATTGTAGCAGTTGTCCCTTCCCTTGCCCTTTCAAGCCTGGAAGTGGTGATCGCTCCCCACTGTTGCTGGATCCCATCTTTTCACTTTTGTTGCTTACACTGCTATAAATTCTATTGGTTAAAACTGTCTTCAAAATATCTCATCTGTTCCAGTCAGATTTCTGACCAATATGTTATCATATTAAATGTCCCAAGGAAAATGCTCCATTGTAGATAGCCAAAAGTTGTTCAGGAAAATCACAGGGAGGAAAAATGGGAGAGAGAAAGGAGACCAAGAATTAAATAATGAAGAGTCTAATAACCAATAAGGATCTGGAAAAGCTAAAGCACATTTCAAAAGTTGATCACAGATCTAAAAATAAGATGCAAAATGATAAAACTCCTGGAAGATTACATAGGAAAAAACCTAGAAGACCTTGGCTATGGTGATGACTTTTGAGATACAATACCAAAAGCATAATCCATGAAAAAATAATTGACAAGTTGGATTTTATTAAGATGTATTAAAATTAAAACCTTCTGCTCAGCAAAAGAAATGTCTTTTTAGGACAGCAAATTTTTCATATGATATTATATTAATGTATATATGTCATTATACATTCATCTAAACATGTAAGATATATAATACCAAGAGCAAACCCTAAAGTAAATAATGGACTTTCAGCAATTATGATGTGTCAATGCAGGCTCATCTTTAGTAAAAAATGTACTACTCTGGAGAATAATGTTGTTAAAGTGTAAGGCTATGCATGTGTAGGAGCAGAGCATATTTGGGAAATCTCTGTACATTCCTCTAAATTCTATTGTAAACCTAAAGCTACTCTTAAGAAAAGATGGGAATTCTACATTCTCATGGAGTGATGAAGATGAAATAAGATGCTGTATTTTGTGAATAAGGACAATACTAGCCCATAGTAAACTAGCATTCATAAATGGTAATTCCTTTCCTTAGCTATTTTCTCTAAACGGGATGAGTAAGCCTTAGCTTAAACTAGTTCTCTTTTCCAGTTTACTGATTCTCTATTCAGGGTATAATGAAATGTGTAAAATATATATTTCACATACTTGAAAAATAAGTGCAATTTTTAATAATTAGCAGGTTATGAAAAAGATTAATGGAAGGATACTATATGTAATAAAGCTTCCTCTAATTTTACTAACTATAAAAAAAGGACAAGGTCAAGAGAGTGAGAAGACAAGCCATAGACTGGGGAAAAATATTTGCAAAAGATATATCTGATAAAGAGTAGTTATCCAAAATATACAAAGAACCCTTAAAACTCAACAATAAGGAAACAAACAATTCAATTGAAAAGTGGACTAATGACCTTAACAGACACCTCAACATGGAAGATATACAAATGGCAAATATGTTTATTAAAAGATGTTCCACATCATATATCATTAGGGAGATGCAAATTAAAACAATGAGATGCCACTACACACCTCTTCAAATGGCCAAAATCAGGAACAGTGACAGTACCTAATGCTGACAAGGATGTGGAACAACAGGGATTCTTATTCATTTTTGGTGGGCATACACAATGGCACAGCCACTTTGAAAGACAGTCTGGTGGTTTCTAACATAATATAAACATACTCTTACCTAAGATCTATCAGTCAGGTGCCTTAGTATTTGCCCAAAGGAGTTGAAATCTTACGTTCAATAAAAAATCTGCATAGAGATGTTTATAGCAGCTTTATTCATAATTTTCAAAACGTGAAAGCAACCAAGATCTCCTTCGGTAGGTGAATGGATAAATAAACTGTGGGGGATGCCTGGGTGGCTCATTTGGTTAAGAGTCAGACTCTTCATTTCAGCTCAGGTCATGATCTCAGGGTCGTAAGATAGAGCCCTGCATCCTGCTCCGTGTTGGGTGCAGAGGCTGATTAGGAGTCTCCCTCTCTCTCTGCTCCTCCCCACCCCTCATTCATGTTCTCTCTCTAAAAAAAATAAAAACAAACTGTGATACATCTCACCTATGGAATATTATTCAGCACTGAAAAGAAATGAGCCACCCAGCCAAGAAAAGACAGGGAGGGGACTTAACTGCATATTACTAAGTGAAAGAAGCCAATCTAGGAAAGGCTGTACATTGCATGATTCCAACTATATGACATCCTGCAAAAGGCAAAACTATGAAGATAGCAAAAGGATCAGTGTTTGCCAAGTGTTGGGGTGAGAAAGAATGCATAGGCAGAGCACAGATGACCTTTAAGACAGTGAAACTGTTCTGTATAACACTATAGTGGTAGATGCGTCTCATTCTACATTGGTTCAAATCCACAATATGTAGACCACTAAGGGTGAAACTGTAGGTTACCTATGAACTTTGGAGATTATGATGTGTTAATGGAGGTTCATCAGTCGTAACAAATGTATTATTCTGGAGGGGGACATCAATAATAGAGGCTATGCATTTGTGAGACTAGGAGGTATATGAGAAACCTCTATACCTTCCCTCAGTTTTGCTGTAAACCTAAAACTGCTTTAAAAACAAAAAGTCTTAATTTTAAAAAGAAAAGAAAAAATGGGGGAAAAGCTTATACATTTTAAAATCCTGTTTTTAAGCATCAAATACATTATCAGAGACAAAGCACTATGCTTCAAATCAAATAATGATATTTTAGAAACATTGCTCTGCTTGTACAATGAATTCATCATCTTCCTAAGATGAATCTGCTATTGTATTTTAGTCTGTCTATCTTGAAGACAATTTGTTCTCTTTAACTGCCAAACTGGTAGAGGTCAAATCAATAAGTGCATCAATAAATGCACTTCTACTGAGCTCAGTTCTAAACTTCAGACTATCAGCACTTTGGAGTAGCATTGTTCTTGGAGGGATGACTAAAGATGGAATATTTGACTAGAATATCATACTTTGAAAAAAGTGTTCACACCAAAAATACATAAACTGCCTTATTCTTCATACCAAATTGTGCCTTAAGGCAACTATTCCAGCTCTCTCAGAACATACTTTATTTTTTTCTCAGAACACACTTTTTATTTGTTTCCCTTTTCCAAATCTCTAGCACTTGTCAATTTTGCAAATAAGGGAAAGATGTAAGCACAGAGGCTAGAATTTGTGTCATTTTGGAGATGTGGATGAGATCTGGTATTCCCAAAAGATCAGTAACATAATAACAAAACAATTTCCTTAAATTTAAGTTCAAACAATACATTTGAAATATTAATTACAAGAATTTTTTATTTACAACTTTAAGGTTACAACATAAATTAAAATATGTCTAGATACATTGGTCTACGTCTTTATTTTCATCGTTTTACATTTTTAATGGAGATATAACTTATATTCAGTAAAGTTCACTCACTACAGTGATACAGTTCCAGAATTTTGAAAGACAACTGAAGTCATCATCATGACAATAAGGATATATACAATTTCTATCACATTGAAGAAGTTCCTTTATTTCTTAATTTACTATGAATTTTAAAATCAGGAATGATGTTGAATATTTTCAAATGATTTTACAGCATCTGTTGAGAAGATTACATACTTTTTAAAAGTTTTATTGGTTAATTGGTGAATAACATGCATTGATTTTCAATTATTGGGCCAAAATTGCACTCATACATAAATCCCAGCTGATCTTTATATACTATTCTTTTTAAATATTGCTGGATTTGGTTTCCAAATATATTGTTAAAGATTTTGTATCTATGTTTATGAGGGATATTGGTTTCTAGTGTTTTTTAAATAGTACTATGGCTGTGGCCTCAGAAAAAAGCTTAGATTAGTCGTTTGAGAAGTTTCTTTTAATAAAGCTATCTATATTAATATATTCAATGTGAGATTCTAGTAGACAGCTGTAGTTGTTTTGTTTTCTTATTCCGACATGTGTTTATTATTTCTATATTGTCAGTTTACCTCTTTAAAAACTTTAAAGTTATCATGTTGCTTCCTTCTATCTTCCACAGTTTCTGATGAGAAATCTACTGTCATTCAAATCATTGTACCCTTATTTTTCTTGGGTATTTTGAAGATTTCATCTTGAAAATTTCTCATGAGTTTGATTATGATGTGTCTGAGCATGGATTTCCTTCAGTCTTTCTTGTTTGGAGTTCAGTTATATTCTTTAATCTGTAAGCTTATGTTTAATTTATGAACATTATTTCCTCAAAATATTTTTTTGATATTGTAGTCCATGTTTATTATTTAGGGTATAGTAGCTACTTAAAAATAATGTAAGATTGTAGAAAAGAATTTGACACTAATGCCAAGAATATTAAAATAATTCATGGATTTAGATTCAGTCAATTGTCCTTTTAAAAATCAATCCTAACTGAATAATTAGAAGAAGGATCAAGTACTTATAAATGAAGTAACGCTTTCTAATATCATGCATGAGGACAGAACTTTCAACCACATATAAACAATTAGTACTAGTACTTTTAGTAACAATTAGAAAATCTGCTAAACTCAGTTAAACATTTATTGAATATTCAGAAGATACATGTGGTTTATGCTAAATATCACTAAAATACACAAATATAAGACTTTTTCTCTAATTTTATTAGAAATATAGTACATAAAGAAATTGTCTCTTGCCAATACTTGGTCCAGAGATATATAACTTCCAGGATCTCATGATTTTTTAAATGTATTGTTGGATTCAGTTTGCTAGTATTTTATTGAGAATTTTTGCATCCAGGTTCACAAGGGATATTGGCCTGTAGTTCTCTTTTTTAGTGGAGTCTTTATCTGGTTTTTGTTATCATGGTAATGCTGGCTTTATAGAATAAATTTGGAAGTTTTCTCTCCTTTTCTATTTTTTGGAATAGTTTGAGAAGAAGACATACTAATTTTTTTAAATGTTTGGTAGAATTTATCTGTGAAGCCTTCTGACACTGGGACTTTTATTTGTTGGGAGTTTTTTCAATTTCTGATTCAATTTCTTTGTGGGTTATCAGTCTGTTCTAGTTTTCTATTTCTTTCTGCTTCAGTTTTGGTAGTTTACGCTTATAGGAATTTATCTATTTCTTCCAGCTTGTTCCACTTGGTGGCATATAGTTTTTCATGATATTCTTCTATAATTGTCTATATTTCTGTGGTGTTGATTGTTATTTCTCCTCTCTCATTTGTGATAGTTTTTATCTGGGTGTTTTTTTCTCTTCTCAAACTATTTCAAAAAATAGAAAAAGAAGGACAATTTCCAAAAAGTCATTCATTGTGATCAAGTGGGATTTATTCCTGGGTTGCAAGGGTGTTTTAATATTCATAAATCAATTAAATGTGATATGCCACATTCATAAAAGAAAGGATAAGAACCACATGGTAATTTCAATAGGTGCAGAAAAAGCATTTGACAAAGTACAACATCCATTCATGATAAAAGCCTTCAAAAAAGTAGAGTTAGAGGAGACCATAGCTCAGCATGATAAAGGCCGTCTATGAAAAACCCACAGCTAATATCATCTCTGTGGGAAAAGAAAAAAAAGAGAGAACTTTTCATCTATGGTCAGGAAACAAGACAGGAATGTTTACTCTCATCATTGATATTTAATATAGTCCTGGAAGTCCTAGCCATAGCAATCAGACATCAAAAAGAAATAAAAGAAAAAAAAAAGAAATAAAAGGCATCCAAAATATCAAGGAAGAAGTAAAACTTTCAGTATTTGCAGATAACATGATATTTTATATAGAGAACCTGAAATATTCCATCAAAAAACAACCGGAAGTAACACACAAATTCAATAAACTTGCAGGATACAACATCAATGTACAGAAATCTGTTGCCTTTCTATACACCAATAATGAAGCAGCAGAAAGTGAAATTAAGGAATCAATTCCATTTACAATTTCACCAAAAACCATAGATATCTTGAAAAAACATAACCAAAGTATTGAAAAATCTGTACTCTGAAAAGTATAAAACACTGATGAAAGAAATTGAAGATAACAAAAAGAAATGGAAAGACATTCCATGCTCAATGGATTGCAAGAACAAATATTGCTAAAATGTCTCTACTACCCAAAGCAATCTACACATTTAATACAATCCCTATCCAAAAATCAACAGCATTTTTCACAGAACTGGAACAAATAATCCTAAAATTTGTATGGAACCAAAAAGACCCTGAATAGCCAGAGCAATCTTGAAAAAGAAACGCAAAGCTGGAGGCCTCACAATTCTGTACTTCAAGTTATATTACAAAACTGTAGTGATCAAGACAGTATGTCACTGATACCAAAATAGAAACACAGATCAATAGAATAAAACAGAAAACCCAGAAATGAACCCACAACTATATGGTCAATTAATCTTCAACAAAGCAGGAAAGAATATTCGATGTGCAAAACACAGTCTTTTCAACAAATGGTACTGGGAAAACTGTACAGCACCATGAAAAAGAATAAAACTGGATCACTTTCATATATCCTCCATAAAAAATAAACTCAAATGGATTAAAGACCTAAATAGGAAACCATTAAAACCCTAGAAGAAAACATAAGCAGTGACTTCTTTGGCATCAGCTGTAGCTGCTTCTTACTAGATATGTCTCCTGGGGCAAGGGGAAAAAAAGCAAAAATAAGCTATTGGGGTTTTATCAAAATGAAAAGCCTCTGTACAGTAAAGGAAATAGTCAGCAAAACTAAAAGGCAACCTATGGAATGGGAGAAGGTATTTGCAAATAACATATCTGATAAAGGGCTAGTATCTGAAATAATATAGAGAAGCTATACAACTCAACACCCAAAAGCCATCTAATTAAAAAATGGGCAGAAGACACGTATGGACATTTTTCCAAAGACATCCAGATAGCCAACAGACATGAAAAGATGCTCAACATCACTCATAATCAGGGAAATACAAATCAAAACTACAATGTGATATCACCTCACACCTGTCAAAATGGCTAAAATCAACAACACAAGAAACAACAGATGTTGGCAAGGATGTGTAGAAAGGGGAGCCCTCTCACACTGTTGGTGGGAATGCAAACTGGTGCACTGCTCTGGAAAACAGCATGGAGATTTCCCAAAAAATTAAAAATAGAACTACCCTCTAATCCAGCAATTGCTCTATGAGGCATTTACCCAAAGAATTCAAAAACTAAAATCATAAACTGAATCAAAGGGATACATGAACCCTTGTGTTTATAGCAGCATTATTTACAATAGCCAAGATATGGAAGCAGTCCAAGTCACCATGGATTCATGAATGGATAAAAAAGTGGTGATTAAAAAAAAAAAAAGTGGTGATTATATATAGTGGAATATTACTCAGCCATAAAAAGAATGAAATCTTGCAATTTGCAACAACATGGATGGAGCTACAGAGTATTATGCTAAGCGAAATAAGTCAGAGAAAACCAAATATATGATTTCATTCCTATATGGAATTTAAGAAACAAAGCAAGCAAAGGAAAAAGAAAAGAGAGAGAGAGAGAGAGGCAAACCAAGAAACAGACTCAACTATAGAGAACAAACAGATGGTTACCAGAAGAGAGATGGATGAGGGGAAGGGTGAAATAAGAGATGGGGATTAAGGGGTGCACTTGTGATGGGCGCTGGATGATGTATGGAAGTGTTGAATCACTATATTGCACATCTGAAACTAATTTTAAACTGTATGCTGACTACACCGGAATTTAAATAAAAACTTAAAAAATTAACATTTTGAATGTTAATTGAGGTTAAAATAAATAAATTTAATTTAGAAAATAAATATTTTAAAATAAAAGAAATTTAAGCCACAGTTGCATTGAAATAATTTTCATGTAAATTTCTGAATACACTTTAGAAATTGACAGAGTGAAATTTGGAATAATTAGAATTTTTTTTAGAATTAAAAAAATGATTAAGCCACTGAATGCTGGACTTTCTATTAAAACAGTTGAAAATACACAATCTGTTGTGGATATCTCTTATTCACAGGCCATTGGGCTTTAGTTTTAAGTGATTTATCCTCCAGAATTACAAATATCCAGACAATGATTTAGCACTCAGCTAAGAAAGGATTTCTTAGGCCTTTCTTCTCTCAAAATCATTATACCTATTTCTGGAAACTTAAAGAAGAACCATGGTTAGGTTTCCTTAAAGGTTGTGTCTGTTTTTTCAAGTTTCAACCATGTTAGGCACAGAAATCATAGCATAAAGTTTGCTCTGGAAATTACATAGTAAACCATCTGACTCTCCCAACAACTGGTTAGAGAGTCTGGTGCAGACAACTACCTCTAGAAAAAAAAATGTTTATTTTTAGTCTATAGCCTAAAAAATCTGTTATGATT
This sequence comes from Vulpes vulpes, assembly GCF_048418805.1. NCBI lineage: Eukaryota > Metazoa > Chordata > Mammalia > Carnivora > Canidae > Vulpes > Vulpes vulpes. The sequence continues at coordinate 61,743,922 of NC_132780.1, forward strand.
TCAAAAACGTTCTGAAAAGTTCTGCAGGACCCTACTTTAACTGATTCTAATTTTGAAATCAACATTTTAAATTTAATACTTAAGTGATAACAAGTGACTTACTGAGTTTTCATCTTGCTTAACAGTAGATTTTTGGGTCACACTAGATAGCTTTAACAACATGATATACCTGAGAAAAATTAAATTAATTTTATTATTTTTCTATCAATTTAGCAAAGATTGATCACTTTACATTTCACTAAACAAGTAATATATTTTTTAAAATTTACAAATACATCAGTAATGTGAAATGTAAAATTCAGATATATGAATCACAGAAATATTATTTCATTCAACATCTCATACTTACTCAAAATTATCCTTATGTTACTTGTCTCAGGATTTTTGTTGCCACTGTAAAGGTCAATCACACTTAGATCAAGACATTTGTTCTTTCATTCATAATGTATAGAATTTTTCTAAGTAACATTTTGGAAATACTTTACATATAGACCTTTATTAATTCCTTGAGCCACCCAGGCACCCCTTCATTTTACTTTTCTATTTCTTCCCAGGATAAACTGACTTATTTCAGAGGAAAACCAAATCAAACCAAACCACTTTTCTTTGTTATTTCTTCTAATATTGGCATTCTAGGAATAAAAAACACTCAAATTTTATTTGTTTGAAATTGCTTTCATTTCATCTTCACTTTTGAAGAACATTACCGTTTGGTTTGCCATCCTAGTTTGGCAGTTCTTTTTATTTAGCACCTTATCCTATTATATTCTTTAGTATCTATATTATCTTCTATAAAAGCAATTATCTTCTGCTTTTATATTTTGTTGTTGTTGGGAAGTCAGCTGTCTTACTGTTGCTCCCCAGTCAATCTTTATATTTTCCCTTTGTCTTTTATTTTTAGAAATTTTCTATGAAATGTGCCTGGTTGGGGTTTCCTTACACTTATTTTCCCAGAGGTCATAGTATTTTTTGTATCTATGGATTTTTGTCTCACATCAGCTTTGACAAACTTAATCATCATCTCTATAAATATTGCTTCTGCTTCCTTATCTTCTTCTAGAGCTTTAATTAGACAGACTGTAGACATTTTTATGTGTTTTATGTGTCTCCTTGCTTTATCCTGTATTAGTTTTCTGTTGTCTGCTAAGTCCAAAATCATCTTTTATCATCTATTCAGCGATTATTTCTGTTACTGGTTTACACCAATTCTAAGCCATGTGGCTCACCAAGCGTCCCAACTAAGAGTCTAGGGTTTTCACCAGGACCCTTTTGGCTGGGCAGTCCCTTATATTCAATTGTGCACTGTAGTGGTACATAAAGTCAGCTCAGCCTTCCAGCTGTTTTCTGCTGATTTCATTGGCTGCCATGTATAGTAGCATAAAGGTGGTCAAATGTGTAAAAGAGAAACAGATTATAACATTAATAGCATTAATGTCTCTATACTTCCCTTCTCTCTGGGATTTTCCCTTTTCTACAAGTCTTGGCTGCTTTCATGGAATCAGACTCCAACGTTTGCGTCTTTTTCCCCATGAGGTTGCCAAAACTCTGGTGGCTTCTCTGCTTCTTATCCACTGCCTTCTGATTATCCTCTCGGCTTGATGCTCAGCTTCCATTAAAAATCATCTAATGATCCAAGGGGCAAAGACAATGCCAGTGTGTCATGCTTAACAAACACACACACAAAATGCTCCATTTTTTTTCAAGGATCTTTGTTCCTCAAGCCTTGACTGCCTCAGCAGCTCTTAATGTAACTTCCAAGAGGTTTTTCTAAAATCCATTTTTCTGTTTGTGAGAGAAGCATCAATCTTCTACATGACATTTTGTCATATCCAGAAGGAAATTCCTGTAGTTTTAATTTGCATTTACTGATTTCAGATCAGGAAAAGTGTCATTTCACGTGCTATTGCCCATTCATATTTCTACCTTGTGAATTTTCAGTTCATAACTTTCCACTACATTATTTCAAATTTTCTTATGATTGGCAGAACTTGTTTATATATTTGGGAAAATAACGTATTCCAAACTTTATGTGATATGCATATTTCTCCAAAATATGGGCAATATTTTTCACCTTTTATATGTGTCTTTAGTTGAGTAGTTATTTTAAGACGTCAAATTTATCAGTCTTGGCAGTTAATGACTTATTCATATCTTATCATAATTTATTAAGTAGGAGGCTGAATTATTTAAGTTTTAGTCTTTCTTTTCTCTAAAATAAGTATTAAGAGCTATAAATTTTCCTCAAATCATGACCTAGATGCATCAAAAGTTTTGAAGTGCTTTAGGTTTAGCCATATAAAATTACCATATTTGTAGATCAAAATGGTTGAATAATGACAATATCATATATTTAAACCTAAATACTCTGGACCCTATCAGACATTTTTTCATTTGTTTTATTCATATATAATTTAAGCACTGTGAAATTCATCACTTTGTGAACAGTTTGTGAGCTTACCAAAGGCACAATTGTGTAGCCATCAACTTAGAGTATCCATCATTACTATAAAATTTGTATTCTACTCTTGCTTGTAGTTTAAACTTTCCTGGGCAGCCCTGGTGGCACAGCGGTTTAGCGCCACCTGCAGCCCAGGGCATGATCCTGGAGACCCAGGATGGAGTCCCATATCAGGCTCCCGGCATGGAGCCTGCTTCTCCCTCTGCCTGTGTCTCTGCCTCTCTCTCTGCCTCTCTCTCTCTCTCTCTCTCTCTGTCTGTCTCTCTCTCTCTCTGTGTCTCTCATGAATAAATAAATAAAATCTTTTAAAAAAACCAAAACTTTCCCAACCCTTCAACCTCTGATAACCATTGACCTGTTTTCTGTCCATTTCATTCTGTATTTAAAAAATGTCATATAAATGTAACCCTATATTATGTAGCCTTTTGCATCTGGCTTCCTTAAATTAGCATAACGCATAGAAGCATCCATGTTGTGCTGTACCAATAATTGCATCACTTTTTATTATTTATTTTATAATATCTATTATGTAAATATATCACAGTGTGTTTATCATTCACTAGTTTAAAGACATTTAGATAGTTTCCAGTTTGGGGCCATTATGGAAAACTGCTAAAAACATTCACATTAGGATTTGTTTAAATATATTTTTTCTTTTCACTTGGATCAATACCCACAAGCTGTATTTCTGTGTCATATGGTAAGTGTATGATTAACTTTTAAAGAAAAAGCCAAATTGTTTTGTAAATGGTTGTAAAATTTTGCAATTTAGTCACCAATGTATGAGACTTTCTATTGTTCCAAATCTTTTTCCACCACTGATATGTCAGCTTGCTTTTTTTTCTTTGTCATTCTCATAGGTGTAAAGTGGTATCTTGTTGTATCAATTTACACCTTTTCATGTGTTTATTTATAATCTATAGGTTTCATTTGTTAGACTGTCTTTTCAATTTTTTTGCCTTTTTATATGGTTGTGGGTTTTCTTATGTTTTAGTTTGGAAAGTTCTATTTTATTTTTTAAAAATCCTCGATATATTCTACATACAAGTATTTTATCAGGTATGTAATTTGCAAATACTTATCTCAGTCTGTGTCTTATTACAATCTGTTAGGTGATTCTTGAAGAACAAAGACTCTTAATTTCTGATAAAGTATGATTTACTATTTTTTCTTTAGTAGATTGTATTTGTTGTAGCTAAGAAATTTTTACTAACCCAAGGTAATGGAGATTTTATTCTACATATTCTGCTGGAGGTTTTATAATCGTAGGATTTAAGTTTGACTCTATGATCCATTTCGAGTTAATTTTTGTGTATTGTGTGAGGTATGATTTCTTGGCATATGGATTCCTAATTGTTCCAGTTCCAGTGGTTGCACAGACTATTCTTTGTTCACTAACAATTATACTTTTTTGAAAATGAAAAATCCTACATGTTAGTTTACTTCTTTTATTCTTTTCCATTGATGTATTATCTATCTTTTTATCAACATCACACTTGTATTGATTACTGTTGCTTTGTAATAAGATATTTGTATTTTTTTTTATTGGAGTTCAATTTGCACTAGGTTTGTGTGAATCCTCCATCTTTGTTCTTCTTTTTAAATATTTTTGAAGGGCATAGATCACACCTTATCATTTTCCTTCCACATGTGTGAATCTGCCCTTTGTAGTGTCTACCTCATTGTCTCTCTAAACTGGCTTAACAGTAATTTCTTCAGTTATTTTCCAATTCACAAGTTTTCTCTTCATGTGTATTCTGCTGTTAACCTATTCTTTGTGTTTTTAATATATTCTTTGCATTTATGTATCTACTATTCTTAGAAATTCTACTTGTTCTTTCTAAAATCTTGGTAGTCTGGGTGCCTGGGTTGCTCAGTTGGCTAATTGTCTGCCTTTGACTCAGGTCATGATCCCTGGGACCTGAGATTGAGCTCCATATCGGGCTCTCCACTCTGAGGAGGAGCCTGCTTCTCCCTCTTCCTCTGTCTGCCCCTCCCTCAACTCGTGTTCTCTATATATATCAAATAAATAAATCTTTAAAAAAATCTTGGTGGTCATTTTGGAAATTCAGTTGTTTTTCTGTTCTTTTTTTCTTATTTCCTCCTTTATTTCTTTATTATTACATTACATATCTGAAACTTCAACACATTGGGTCAGTATAAATCTGAATCTGCTGTACTCAAGTATCTTACTGATGACTCCCATTGTGTATTGTTTTTCATGCTCTTTATACTAAGCATAGGATTTTCCCATGCTTCCAGAAAATAACTTCTCTGATTTCTTTTTCATGTCTTTCATTCATCTTCCAAAATGCCTGTTCCAAATGAGACACTCTCCTCAAACATTATCACAGTTGCCTTTGTTCTTCACAAATACTTCACCTATATTTTTCCTCCCTCCTCTATACATTATAAAGGTAGAAGACATAGAGAAGAAAACCTCCTGCCAGCACACCTGCTCTTATATCCATCCAAGTTATTCCATTTTAAATTTTGAATTATTATCCCTCATCTTGCTCTATGTGCTAATTCTGTCCATCTCAACAGATGTCCTTTTTCAATGAGTATCCTCTCTAATTAACCTCTTATTTTTTGTATTCTCTTTCTATCAGCATTTAAATATACTCAAGTCTGTCCTGTGTGAAAGAATAATTGAAAAGAATGACACTATTTGTACCTATGTTTCCTTCTATTTTTTTTTTTTTTACTTTTTCCTCACCCAGGCAAAATTGTTTTAAAAATTTATCTAAAATCACTTTCTCCATCTCTTAAAATAATTTGTTCTAACTTTCTGAAGAAAGTCCATGGTATTTTGATAGGGATTGCATTAAACGTGTAAATTGCCCTGGGTATCATTGACATTTTCACAATATTAATTCTGCCAATCCATGAGCATGGAATATTTTTCCATCTCTTCAACCATTGAGAGTTCCTCAAGTCTTCAACCCTCACCACTTCAAGGAAATTGCCCTCATCAGGCTCACCAAGGACCTTCTTGTTATTAATATGGATGGCTCTTAGTTTCATCTTCCTTTAACTACTAGTTTATTTCACATTGCTAATTCTTCCTCTTTATTTAAATTCTGTTTCCTTGGTTTCTATGACAACATATTCTGACTTCCACTTCTCAAACTATTTTGCGAGTTTCTCATATCAATCTATCTCTCAAATGAGGATATTTCCGATTCCATTTTTAACAATGTTCCTGGGAGGTCTTATTTATTACCATGGCCTGAATTATCATTTCTAAGATGATTTATCCCAAATATAATTCTGGGGTTTGGGATCTCAACTGGAATTTCATATCTATTATCATAATTTCTTTGATACCACCATTTGCATGCCCAAACTTCACTCATCAAAAAAAAATCATCATTATTGCAAATTTCCTAAATCCCAGCCAATCTTCTGTATTTAAAACAAATCAGCCCTTTGCTTCACTATTAAAATTATCTTCATTTCTGTTCATTTTTCCTTGAATTTAAGGTCAGAACAATATTTTCTTTGTTATTTGGATCTATGCAAGGTAAACTAGCAAATAGTCAAACATAGTAAACCATGCTTCCTGCTAATTCAGAAAGTTGTCATGGGAACACTTGAGTAGGAAATTTTACAAAGATTTCTTAAAAGACTGAATAAAAGGCATATTTTGGCCCTCATAATCCTTGAACCTTGTTATTTATCCATTTAAAACTTGTCTTCAATCATATGCACTACTTCAAAAGTCATTTCCCATTTTTCTGTGGTTGGGTCTTTGAGAAATATTTCCTCTTAATGTTAAACATGATGAGTTGTTCCCAACTCAAACAGTTTTAATAATGGCAGGAATGAAGTCCTGCACATCTCTCACTAAACAGTCTGGGTTAGCAAAACATGCATTGAATGCCACATCAAATTGAGACTCGTGTAAATCAAATAGCCCTTACCTATTTATTATATAAAGGAATAATTTATTTGACTCTCACTCACTCAAATGCTGGAGTCAAGAGAGAAATTATTCTCCAGCTGTTTGTTTATGTAGCACTTTTTCTTCTCTTTGGGAGTAATTTCCTAGTCCATTGTCTCTGTAGCTTAGGTTTTGTCCTTTGGGGAAACTGTTCCTCCTACTATATTCCTTGACCAATCTGTAGGGGGCACTGGAGAGCAAAGCATCTGTGAGTCCTTTCTCAATCTGTTTACTTCCCATAGAAGAATGAAATAGTTTTAATATATTATTAATGTGGTACTACTAATATATTGTATAAACATATGATATTTAATAGACTAAATTTAATAAATAATACAGTAAGCCGCACAAAAGGACTATAAAACTTCTACCTTCTTTATTTTCAGTTTCCCCCTCCTCAGTTTAGGAGTTACTAAAAGTATCCTCTTCCTACATCCTTGATGCGTTTTTGTCTCTTGTCATTTGTCTATAACTCTAGACTATCTCAACATATACATCTCAAAGAGTCGCCACAATATCATCTGTTTTGTCTTCATTATTCCTGTTCAGTCCCCAAGGAAAAAGGCTAAAATGATTTTGGTATTTTTGTATAAATCCCTTTTATTGATGAAAATGATTGTGAGAAATGTAAATAGTAGAGAAGGACTAAAAGAAAATCTAGGCCCAGAAACTGTTTAAGTCAAATATGTTTGTTTATTTAAGGACACTGAAGAAGAAAGCACATTTGAAATGAACTGCACAGAGGTCAGCAATGTTCTCAGAAAGGTGCAAGTGTCAAGGAGTTTATAGCTAGTTAGTAGGTATACAGTATAGGGAATAACAGCTATAAAAATGAGAGTTATAATTGAATTTTTAGATATATATCTACTTCTTTAGGCCAAGCCTTGTTTTCAGACATAAAGCTAGCTGAACTCTCTATGCACAGACTATTTGAATACATGCTAGAGACCAATTTACTGGGGCAAGTATACTATACAAATTGCATTTATGCAATGCAAAATATGTATATCAGTGTACAGTTCAGAGAATATTAAGACATAAATTCGATTTTGCTATCTGTCTGCCTCACTCCCAGACACACTCAGACTTATCCAAGAACATTTATGAGCTTAATGCAGAGTATTTGAGGCTAACCAGATGCTTCTAGAAATCAGGTTAACATTTCCTCAGGTAGCTATGGTGCTCATTTAGCAGAGGGTTATTTGCAAGTAATTGCTTGGTCATGGAATAACCACATTGGACTTTCTTTTTTGTTCATGGACAAATTTCCATCCCCCACCCCCAACAGAGATTGTATAAAATCAGAATGTGTAAGCTCTCATTTCCTACTGACTAAGAAGAGTAGTAAGAAATAAGTAATAAGGTCCAATTGGTGTCAAGAGCCAGAAAATGTGAGGATATTAGGTCATGGTTGAGACAATGACATTTACTGAATGAAACTGAGAGCCAATTACATGAGTTTTACAGAAGGGTGGCATGATATGAATTATTTTTTTAAAAGTAGCACATTGGTCACTGTGTTGAGACTAGATGTTGAATTGATCTTACTTTGTTTCTTACTTGAAAAAGGTACACTAGTAAGCTAAGTAAATAAGACAATGGCTTGGACCAAGGTGGTAGTACTGGACATAGTGAAAGGTGATAAGATTTGAACATATTTTGATAGTAGAATCAATAGCATCTGTTGATTGATTAGATCTATGTTGTGAAGAAAACCGAAGAGTCAGTAAAGATTCTAAGTGTTTCGTCTTAAGGAACTAGAATGATGAATTTCTGAAGGAAGTTGTAAAAGAAGAATTGGAAAGGATAAGAATTTTGGATTTAGTCCTTTTGACTTTGAGGTATCTCAGCCACTAAAGGGGTACTGTTAAATCAAAAGTTATACATATTGGTTGGGATGTCAGGAGTGAAGTCTGGTCTTGAAATTTGGGAATTTGGGGTATTTAAAGCCATGCTATCGGATGAAATTGTCAAGATAGTACATGTATAGAGAGAAGTCAGAGATCTAAGGAAGAAGAGCAGAAACTTGAGAGGAGATGGAGAAAGCATAGAATGAGTGTTAGGAAAGAAATTTTAGTGTCTTAAAAGCCAACTAAAAAATGTCCAGAAGAGTGACAAATTGTTTAAAATGTTGTTTTTTGATCAAATAAAATGTAAATTGATAATCAAACATCATATTTGGTAATGTTGAGTCATTGCTGATTGTGACAAAAGCAGTTTCAATGGAATGACATGGTGAAAATCTGACTAAAGTATATTCTTGAGAAAATGAGAAGTGTAATTAGACATAGTTAAAATAAACCTTTTCAATATATTTCATTTCATGAATAGTGACAACACCTACATCTCTCACTTACATCTATTTTAAATAGTAGTGGCTTCTGTTGAAGCAATATGATGAAGACCATTTTCAGAGAAGAGGTTAAGGGAATAGGAATGAAGCTTTTAATGGAACACACATTCCATAGAACAGTGCAATGTTCTACCTGTTGGAGGGAAGTAGAAAATGGAACAAAACAAAGGATGTGTGAGCCATATGTGTATTAGTATGATGTGGTCACAGATAAAGGACAATATAGGCTTTCAGAATTTCTTCTGTTTCATTTCATTTCTTGACAAATAGAGAAGAAATACCTGATGACATTAATACACAAGGGAAAAGGCAAAGAAATGAAATATGTTTCCTTTGATATACAGCTAGTAAGTGGAGGATTCAGATTTTGATCCAGACATTTTATTTGAAAAGTTATACTCTTAACGGCTGCACAATACTACTGGTATTTAAATGTCTCTCTCTCTACTTTTTTTTTTTTAAGATTTTATTTATTTATGAGAGACACAGAGAGGCAGAGACATAGGCAGAGGGAGAAGCAGGCTCCCTGGAGGGAGCCCCATACAGGACTCAATCCCAGGACCTCGGAATCACGACCCAAGCCAAAGACGCTAAACTATTGAGCCACCCAGATGCCCCCCTCTCTCTGCGTTTAACACCCTTTTTTTAAGGCTAATCTGGATAGGTGTTTGATATAAACTTATCTCAGAAATTGAGTTTTATAGAAATTCCCATATAATCTGGAGGGAAATAGACCCAGCGATTTCTCTGTTTTTATCTCTTCTGTTTTATACAGGTGCTGCAGGGGAGGACTGCCCGTCAACAAGGGAGAAGTCTCATTGGTCCAAGTTTTCTGTTACTGTAGTTCCTGCAGAAATCCAAGGTCCTCCGATGAAACTTCTGTTTTTCAATGAGAAAGGGATTCCAGGTATAGGGCTCACGTCAGCCTCATGATTCACATTTCTTTGCAACCCTATGACCTGCACCTGAGGGCTGTAAGGTTTTGCCATAGCCTGTCTACTACTCTTTTACTCACTTCTTGGGATGCTATTTGTCTCAGATTAGGGATTTTTTAAATTTTGTAAAAAAAATTATTTATGTATTTGAGAGTGAGAGGCAGAGATAGCAAGAGAGAGCATGAGTGGGGAGGAGAAGCAGGCTCCCCACTGAGCAGGAAACCCAGCACTGGGCTAGATTCTAGGACTCTGGGATGATGACCTGACTTGAAGGCAGATGCTTAACTGACTGAGCCACCCAGGCGCCCCATGGATTAAGGACTTTTTTAGTTAGGCCTCTGCGCTTCCTTATTCAGATCACTGTCATTAGGCACAGGAATTTTTGGAACTTTATGGCTTTGAAAAACCCCGTTCCTGAATTTTCAGGAGCACTTGAACATTTTGGCAAGTGTATCTCCTTGGCCATTTCTCCATAGTCCTGGAGTTGCATATATTATGGGAAGAGAGGGTAATAGGTGACAGTAAAGGAGGTTGTCTTAGATTTCTGTGCTGCATGTTTATTGTGAGTGCTATTGAAAGGAGAATATAATTTGGTTAACGAATCAAAACAAAAGAAAAATCAAAGATGCAGTAGACTAATACTAATTTTAAGTCAGGAGCACTTTGGAAGAGGTCTGTTTTATAGATATTTAGTTCTTTGACGTTTTACCATTTGTTTTGGGTGAGTTGCAGCCAATATGATGCCACTTGTCTATGATATTGCAAGCTTCATCATATATATCTGATAAGTTCTCTTCAATTTCACTCAGTTATTACTGACAAATTTATCACCATCTAAATTAGGAGAGGCAATCTCAAGGTAAACAACAATATACTTTTTGTAGAGTAACTTTGATACAACAATGATATCTCTTGTCATAACAAATTAGTGTTTATCTCATCCATCTCATTGTAGACTAAGGGCCTTCAGATCTCTTCTACTTACAGAAAATATCTTCTGTCAATATGATATTGCATAAGTTATGATGCATTACAGAATAAGTGAATTTATTTGGCTACCAGTTTCAAGTGACAAGTTCAATTAAGAATGTTTCTTCTTGTATGTCATATTTGCCAGTTAGTCTGTCTTCTTTCAAACTAATTTTCCTTGTAAAATTTTATCAATGGGAGGAAATTCATCTGAACTCTGCATAAGGCTATTACAAATATAAACTTTATTTTTGTATTATTTGTTTTACTAAACTAATAACAGAAAACATTTAACAAATTTAGTATGATTATATAATTACAGACAGAAATCATGATAAAAAATAGATTAAATATATTCTAATAACACTTCGGATGCCATTCAGATAAAAATGTTTACCCATAGAAAGAATTAAAGTATTTTTAAAATATTAACTTATAGAATTAAATAGTGGTAAATCTGACTTTTTATGCAATTTTGTTTCTAAATTAATTTTCTATCTCATCTACTGAAGAAATGATACATGAAAATAGTTCTAATTTCTGTCTGACCATATAAGCAGAAAGTGCATTTTCAGAGCTGGCTTCGCTGATAATATTGTTCCAAGGTTACGTTTATCTGCATCCCAGGAAGATGAAAGAAAAAATGTAGCATAAATGACAGTTTTCACTTTTCTTTGAATAAATGAGTCCCTAATCCAGTGAACTATAATTAAACATTTTAATACTCTTCACCTTGTTCTCTTCTATATTTCCAGCCCAGAAACGATTCTTGCTAGAAACACCGATGAAAATTACATCAATTATAACCTTCTTTGAATTTGAAATAAGATTGTTATCTTGCTTTCTTTTTTCCCTCTAGAAAATTATACCAAGATGTATTCTAATTTTCCTTGTATTTCTAGATAAAATTTATTTTTTAGCTAGCTATTTACCAGCAAGAACAATAAACCTGGGATGAAAACACTAAAATTGAGTCATTTCACTACTTGCGCTTCTACAAACTAACAAACCTTGATAAATTATTGTGAACATTCTTAGAATCAATAATTTTTATACTTTAATTTTATATAATATTTTTTTTTCATTCACGGAAAATGCCTTATTGTCAGGGTACAATATTGTCCTGTTTATTTGGATACAGTGAACCCAAACCCAAATGAATAATAAAATAAGTTGAATACAAAAGCAATTTTTATCACTTCTTGAGACTTAAACTCTGCCAATTAAAGTTTCCTTGTATTACAAGAGGAAATGAAAATCTAAGTTACTTTAATTTTTTTTCTAAGTTACTTTCAAAGTAAATTATGTTTAATGTCTTTTTGGCAGATATTTATTAATTTTTAAATGATTCCACCAAATCTCTGTGTTTTTAAAGTTTTTTTGTTTCAGGTGACCATCTCTACAATTTCTTTTTCTAGGTTCTGTCATATAGGAAGGCAGGCACTAATATTTCGTAATAGGAAAAAAATCACTAAACATGTTAAATCCAAGGGTACACTAAAGAGAACTGATTGAAATAAATGGAAAAGTTCTGGAGCCCTACAAATAGAAAAACACAGAGGAAACTGACCAGCCAGGAAAAAGTATTCTAATTACTTTAAACTTTTCCTGAGACTCTATTAGTGTACAACTTAGTAGCACTTTATTATATTTTACCAAAAATTCTCAGCAAGTTCATATGTGCTGAATAAAAAAATCTGTAAACTTTGTCATAGTGGCATGATATACTGGAGCTCCTTATATGTAAACAATGTGAATTCTGTTATCAGGAAACATCAAATGCACCCCCAAGTAGCATACTGTTAATTTTCAGAAAAGTAAGAATACATAGACCTTGGCCAATTCATATTGTTTGTTAATTCCTCTCTATTTATAAAGAGTTTCCAGAAAACATTACAGAAACAGTACAGTACCTGTGCAAAAAGGTTTTACAAATGCCCAGCCCTGGCTGACGAAGATTTTTCAAGAGGAAGCTGGATAAGTAGCTGAGTAGCCAGGGACAGAGTGTAACTCCAGTCACCATGATATTATCAAAGTGTGACCCCCACCACACAGCAGTAAAAATACTCTCTGCACATAACCCTTTTCCTTGACTCTTCTTTTCCTTGCCTTGTCACCTGTGTGGTAGTCCAGGCTTCTGCATGTGCTTAGGACTGCTTAGCATATTTTACTGTCACAGTCTGCTTAGGTCTGCCATGGACGAGGCTGAGTGGCTCCTTTCTGGGGTCAAGCCCAGGTAATTAATAGACTTTATGAGATTATGACCTGAGCAGAAATCAAGAGTCAGACACTGACGCACCCAGGCTTTCAAAATATCAAATCCTTAGTTTTTCTGCTTGTCAAATATATATATATATATATATATATATATATATATATGTATTTATATAAAATTATATTTATATAAAATAAATAATCAATCAAACAAATAAACAAACTTCCCTAAATGATAAGGACAGGCTGTGGAATGAGTGAACAAAGTCAGGGATGCTAGGTCTTAACCAAATACCATTCTTTCAAAAATAGCCTATAGGAACTTAGGCACTCTCCTAGCTTGCTTGGGCTGCCCTAACAAAATAACCCAGACCGAGAGTCTTAAACAACAGAAATTCATTTTCTTACAGTTCTGAAGGCTGAACATCTGAGATCAGGGTGCCAGCATGGTTGGTTTCTGGTGAGACCTCTCTTCCTAGTTACCTTTTAGCTGTGTGTTCTCATGGTCTTTCCTCTCCTCTGGGGAAAAAAAGAGAGTAAGACCTCCCTGGTTTCTGTTATAAGAGCAGTAACCCTATCAGATCAGAGTCCTACCCTTTTGACATCATTTAACCTTAGTTACTTTCTTAGATGATCCATTTATAAATGTAGCCACAATAGAAGTTAGGGCAGTGTATGAATTTTGGGGGAACACAAATATCCAGTCCATAATAGGCACTAATTCATTTATGACAGAATGAGAAAGTATTTTTTAAAAAATACCTTTTAAAATCCTAACACTCCTTAAGAGATGAAGCAGAAATACATCACGAGGTAGTATAAGCACACGTTTTCAGCCCACATTCTGTTGAATAAAGATGAGAAAGGGCTAAAGAGAGAGAACATCACTCCCAACTAATTAGAATATTGCCTTTAAAACTAAATATGTGCTGAAAGACAAAATAAAATCAGAGCTGAAAGTTTATAAGTGACTTAATCGTTCTGTCTTATGTGAACAAGTCTTAATGAAGGATTTTTTTTTTTTTTTTTAGCAAATGACTGAACTTCAGATTGAACTGCAAATTACTGCTTCCACTTTCCCCACGCTGCTCAAAGTTTGAATTTCTGTCAGAGCTGCCAAAGAAAGCAAGAGCCTGAACAGATCATATCAGCACTGTCAGCTCATTGTGGACACATTATGAGGAATTGTCCAAATCAGGAGTGATTTTGTGAAGGGGCCCACCCAGATGGATGAGGAGACAGCTCCTGAGTACTCACCCTGAAAGGAAGCATCATGCTGAGCTGTGTATAAAATAGGATTTTTAAAAGTTGAAGTGTAAGAGTGCAGAAGGTCCTTGACATTTAGTGACAGAAGATTGCATTTAATTTAAATGATAATAATTTGTCATTGATGGATTTTCAGAAAGAAAAATAATTGGGCCCAAACAGTGAGCATACAAAATACTTGTGAAGAAAGTTAAGAACAAACTTTAGACAGAAATGACTGGACAAGGGGAATCTTGAGACCTAATTATGTGAAGGTAAGAATATAATGAGTGCTTTCCTAATGATAAGAAAAAAAAAAGGAGAAAATTATGTGAAATTAAAACAATAGGATTTAGAAAGTAACAGGTGGTGTAAGTTGAAATTAGTAAAATGGAAACTAATGACAATACTGATGGTAAGGATAAAATCAGGCAATGAAGAGGTTTCAAGAAGAAAGATTCGGTGATATATGCATTTTTCCATTGAATTTTAAATACTTGAGGAAAGGTTTAGAAAACACATTTCACCAGCAAAGGAAAAATGTCTTATTCGGGAGTTATTTGTACAAAAATCCTGTGACATTGATATTGCTTGAAGATTATAGATTTGTTTTTATTAATTTAGAAATAACTTTTGAGTGTCTTATTGCATATCTTATTTCAGAATATTCTAGGTAGAGCTACCGAATGGGTTATGTATTTAGTATATATTACTATAATTTCTGCCAGATAGGACCACTAATATCAACTATAGGTCAATAGATAATAGGCCACAGAAATTTAGACAGAGTTTCTTTATACATATACTCTGAAATATTCCCCACAACTTAAATTTTTGTAGTAAAAAATTACTTTATGGAGTAAAGTAATATAGAGTTATAGTCTTAGTACGTGAAGGCTATTGTAATAAAAATCTCTCCTCCCTCCTTTATCTTATTTTTTAAGAGATTTAGTTATTTATTTTAGTGAGCAAGAGAGAGAACGTGCAGGGAGAGGGATGCTGGTGGTGGGAGGAGCAAACTACACACTGAGGATGGGCAATCTCAAACAGAATCTCAGATGCCTCTCAAAGCCTGGAGCCCTGAGCCAGGAGCCAGCCTGGACACTGAGATTTTGACCTGAGCAGAAATCAAGAGTCAGACACTGAGGCACCCAGGCACCCTGTTCTTCTGTCCCGTAAAAGAGTAAATCACTTCCATGCGCTACGGCCCTGTTTTGTACATACTTTTTTGAACAGTCTTGTCCTGGGATTCATCAGCCTACTATGTGGTAGGTTTCCTGCCACCCCAGTGCTCATTCAGAGTAATGTTCAAGGTGTCTTGGGATATGTATTTTAAGTAGAACATTGTTATGTAACCATGTCAATGGTATTCCTATTCAAAATTACCAAGCATTCGCTTCTGGAATATAAACTTATCTAGGATACCTCTAGAAAGCTTGTAGAGCAGATTAATTAAATTCTGAGGAGCCCCTTGAGAAAGACTTCTCATCCTAAAGGATAAAGGACAATGTTGGTCCAATAAGATCAAAATCATATCAGAAAAGGCATAATCTTTTGCTATGTCTCTTGCGCTTTTTTTGTCCTAGGCAACCACCCATATGCATCCTTTCACAAAGATTAGAGGTCACTGATTCATCAGTCTTACGTAATACCCAGTGCTCATTATGTCACATGATCTTCTTAATGTTCATCACCCAGTTACCTGGTTCTCCCACTGCCCTCTCCAGTGACCCTTAATTTGTTTACTATAATTAAGATCTCTTATGGTTTGTTTCCCTCTCTGATTTCATCTTGTTTTATTTTTTCTCCCCTCCCCCATGAGCCTTTGTTTTGTTTATTAAATTCCACGTATGAGTGAGGTCATATGATAATTGCCTTTCTCTGATTGACTTATTTTGCTTAGCAAAATATCCTCTAGTTCCATCCACATAATTGCAAATGGTAAGATTTCATTTTTTGATGGCTGAATAGTATTCCATTGTGTATATATATATATATATATATATATACACACCATATATATATATACACACATATATATATATATACACACCATATATATATATACACACATATATATATATACACACCATATATATATATACACACACACACATATATATATATATATATATATATATATATATACCATATCTTCTTTATCTATTCATCTCTGGATGGACATCTGGTCCCTTTCCATAGTTTGACTATTGTGGACATTGCTGCTATAAACATTGGGGTACAGGTGCTCCTTCAGAGCACTACATTTCTATCTTTGGGGTAAATACCCAGTATTGCAATTTGTTGGGTCGTAGGGAGCTCTATTTTCAACTTTTTGAGGAACCTCCATGCTGTTTTCTAGAGTGGCTGCACCAGCTTGCATTCCCACCAATGGAATATGAGGTCAACACCCAACACATAATAGTGAAACCTGCAAATCTCAGAGACAAAGAGAAAATCCTGAAAGTAGGTTGGAACAAGAGGTCCATAATCTACAAGGGTAGAAATATTAGACTGGCATAGACCTATTCACAGAGGCATGACAGGGCAGAAAGGACTGGAATGATATATATAGGGTGCTAAATGAGAAAAATATGCAGCCAAAAATATTTTATCCAGCTAGGATATCATTCAAAATAGGAAAGATAAAGATCTTCCAGGACAAACAGAAACTAAAAGAATTTGTGATTACCAAACCAGCCCTATAAGAAATTTTAAAAGGGATCCTTTAAGTGAAGAGGGAGCCCCAAAGTAACAGAGACAAAATAAAGAAACAGTGACTTTACAGGTAATACAATGGCACTAAATTCAAATCTTTCAATAGTTACTCTGAATGTAAATGGGCTAAACGCCCCAATTAAAAGACACAGAGTATCAGATTGGATAAAAAAGCAAGAACTATCAATATGCTGTCTGCAAAAGATGCATTTTAGAACCAAAGACACCTCCAGGTTGAAAGTGAGGGGATGGAAAGCCATTTATCATGCTAATAGACATCAAAAGAAAGCTGAGGTGGCAATCCTTTTATCAGACAAATTAGATTTTAAACCAAAGATTTTAATAAGAGATCAGGAAGGATATTATATCCTAATTAAAGAGTCTATGCCACAAAAAGATCTGACAATTGTAAATATTTATGCCCCTAACATGGGAGCAGCCAGATATATAAGCCAATTAATAACAAAATTAAAGAAACACATCAACAATAATACAATAATATAGGAGGCTTTAATCCCGCACTCACTGCAATGGACAGATCACCTAAACAGAAGATCAACAAGGAAACAATAACTTAGAATGACACACTGGACCAGATGGACTTCACAGGAATATTCATAACATTCCATCCTAAAGCAACAGAATACACATTCTTCTTGAGTGCACATGGAACATTCTCCTGGATAGATCACATACTGTTGCTGGCTTCTTTCATTCAGCCTAATGTTTTCTCTACCATTACTTTTTACTGCTGAGAATTGTTCTCTTTCGCCTTTACTCACTCGGGTGATGGACATTTGGATTGTTTTCTCTCTCTCTTTTGAAAAAACTGACTGCAAATATTTGTGTGGGGGTCTTTTGTGTACCTATATTTTTTTCTTGAATAAATACTTAGGGATAGAGTTGCTGAGTCATCTACTAAGTAGACATCCAACTTTATAAGAAACAGTCAAATTGTTTTCCTAATCAAATGTTTCATTTTATATTCACATTTAATATTATCAGTTGTTTAAAAGTAAGCCATTCTATTATTGGTCGGTATAATATTTTCCTAAAACAACATTTCACCGTGGTTTTAATTTGTGTTTTCTCAATGACTTGTGATGTTGTATTTGTTTTCACATGTTTGTTATCTGTATATCTTTTTTTTTTTTTTGGTGAAGCATCTATTCAAATCTTTTGCCATTTTAAAATTGGGTTTGTTTTCTCATTGTTAAATTTTGTGTTCTTTACTTATTCTGGATATGAGACCTTCACCAGATATATGATTTGCAAATATTTTCTCCTAGTCTGTGGCCTGTCTTTTCATTCTTTTAACAGTATCTTTTGCAGAGCAAATTATTTTGATTTAGCTAGAGTCCATTTTATAAACTTATTTTAATTTGTACTTTTTAAACCTGCTTAAGAAATCCCATCCTATCTTATTCTAACAAATAATTTCTTCTATATGTTTTTCAAGAAGTTTTGGCTTAGGTCTGTGCTCTATTAAGGATACAATTTAGGTACATGCTCCATGTAAGGTTAATTTTGGGGATGGTGTAATGCGGTCATTGGTTTTATTTTATTAACTGATTGATTGATTGATTGATTGATTTTATATGGATAATCAGTTGTTCCTATAGCCTTTGTTGAAAAGGTTATACCTTCTCCATTAAATAATTTCAGGATGTTTCAGAAATCAGTGATCAGTTTCTGGCCACTACATTCTGTTTCATTGATCTACATGTTCAGATAACACAGTGCCTTGAATCTTTTTTCCAAGTGCTCTCAGTATTTATTTTATTATATCCCCTCTATATGCTTGGAGGTAGGACAGACATTTCATGGATACTGAGGTTATATGATTTGAAGGTCATAAACTCACCTCAGTGGATTGTAGTTACATAATTGGAATTAGCTATCACAAATATCCAATTTAGTTCTTTTAATTTTTCCAATATTGTTTTGGTTATCTGGAAATAGTTTGCACGTCTTTAAAAGTGTAGAATCAGTATGTCAGGTTCTAAAGAGGTCTGCTGGGATTTTGATTGACATTGCATTTAATCTCTAGATCAATTTAGGTAGATCAATTTAGGGGAAGTTAAATTTTGATAATATTGAGTCATTTAATCCATGAACATAGTATATCTCTCAATTTATTTAGGTCTTTACATTTTCTCAGAAATGTTCTGTGATTTTTGTACTTTACGTACAGAAAACAAGTAATTTTGATAGGATTCAGTGAAGCCTTTCTAATCATCATTAAACATGCAAAGTTTAAAGAAGCCTATCTGTGCTTAAGATGAAACTAATGGAAAGCCTCTGGTGTATTCTAGAAGTAACACAGTATTTTTCAATGATGTAAAACATGTATTTTGGAGCTGGATATGATTACATATAATTATCATTTACCCTAAAGAAGTGTTTTTAATGGGGTTATCATTCTGCTTAAAAAGTAACTATATCATTGAATTCCTGGTTATTAAATCACAACAATTCACTCCACTGTTATTTCATAATTAGGAACTTGATCCATCGATAGACATGCCTTTGCTCATCTTACCATAAAGTAGCAGCAAACAAAATGAGAACTGAAGTTGCCCAAAATTCTCTTCATTGCCCCAAATCCTTCCTTACACAATACCCTAAAAAATCAATGATAAGTTTCTTTATGGTTTCAATATTTTTTCCCCTCATGACAGTGCTCCCTTCTTCTCATTCTTCTTCATTTTCATTGAAAGATCCTTGAAGCCCTTTTTGATGGCATGGAGCTAAAACATTTTTCTTGACATAGCATGGAGAAGGGCATCTGTCAACTTTAGAAAAAACAAGCATAGAAATTCTGGCTCTCATTAGAAATAACAAGCTACCTACTTACAACGTCCAAGGGAGCATGGTGAATAACCAATGAGTAATAGACCAATCTCATGGGCTTTTGGTTTTAAAATGAGTATATGACCTAATTCTCATTAATAGAACAGACAAAGAAGGGAAAGAGTGCTGGAGTAGACTCTAGGAACATTTTTCTTTTTTAAAAGAAATATCATCATTAACAGGTACTACATTGTATAGATATGCATGTCTGGATGTGATATCTGAAAGTGTTATAAGCTTGCTTTAGATCTGATGATGAAATCAAGAAGGCAAACAGAAGGGAAAGATAAAAAGAACCTGAATCTTTGTTGATATTTTTGTCACTAAATCGAATAACCCTGAAAACCACTCTACCTCTGGATTTGATAATGTATGAGATAATAAACATCTTTACTACCATTTAAGACAGCTTGAGTCAAAGTTATTGTTCTTGTGGCTGAAGCATCAAAACGTATACAAGTGAAAATCAAAACATAGACTAAGGCAGGTTTTCAGACACTGCTCACCAAGACTTTGTGTGTGGATTCACTTGTGTTAATGGACTAACTTTTAGAATGCCAAAGTGTCAATAACAGAGCAGCAGATTATCTTCAGTTCTTACTCACTGGTAAGGTACAGCCTACTGTATAGTTGGGTCAAGCTTTCATTTATCAAGGGAATAAATACTAGTTCAGGGAATAAATTATCATCCACGACTGCACAGAACAGTGGCAGTCAGTGCCTGACTGCGTTTCTGGGTATTTAAATCTTATTTCTATTATCAATTTTTATCAGATACATTTCATTAGCCCCAAAGTGAAATCCTTTCTCTCCCAGAGAAAATGTACAACTCCCAGGGTACAATACTACAGCTCATAGCAGTTGTCACACTCTTTTAATGTGCTTTGGCTCCCTATCTCCAGGTTGCTAAAATTTCCAGAAGAAAACTACAGGACAAAAGAGAAAGCAGAAACACTCCAACATTAGTGGTAAACTGGAGAAGAGAGACTCAGAAAAATAGAGGAACATTGAAATGTCTTCCTGCATGATTAGCTAATTTGCCCAATTGATCAGAAAATGTAGAAATGGGTGCCTCTGACACCTTTCATTCATGACTTCCCAGCAGTATCTGTCTAGTTCAATCAGGCAGGGAAGCAAGAACAAAGACAGCATTACTGAACTATATAATATACACTAAGTGCATTAAAAAGCACTATTTAAAATTCTTTCAAATGGCTTGGACACACTATACTTTTATGATGCACATGCAACCGTTCCATTTTATTCTCCAAACCCATTTAATGAAAAATAGAACATGAAATTTTCTAATCAAATAATAATTATTATCCTTTTGAGGTGAGTGAAATTGAGGGAGGGATAAGAGCTAATTACCAGATAAAATAAGATACCCACATATTCCCTCTCCAGGATATTTCTCCACATTCCCATGCTTGTAAGTAATATGAAAGTAGACATAGTTTTATAATGCATATGTTTATTTCTTTTTTAAAAATTTCCATGTCAAAGAACATATTGAGACTTACTCATATTTGAGCTCTAAATTTGTAAGGAACACAGGAAAAATAGTAATTGGGCACTTGCAAAGTTTACCTGACTCAACCATGGCTCATCATAGTTTATCTGAAGTAAGAAAGTGTGAATTCTAGCATTTGACTTTTCAGTGCAAGTAGAGAGAACCCTTTCGAAAGAGTTTAGACAAACCTATAAATAAGATATTTCCAATTAAGGAACACCATTAAATAGCAACACCTCCATTCTTTGGATGCTTTTTCACTCTGTCCCAAGAACGCTAAGCAACTTAGTATGTATTATTACAGAGAATTCTCAGAAAACAATATAACATAATTATTTACAGATAAAGAAATAGTTTTATAGCAGCTTAGTCATCACTTATGGTCACACTGCTTATTAGTGTTGGAGCTGAGGTTTAAACTGAGTTTTCTTAAACTCCATCTTGTGCACTTAATCAGTGAATACCTGCCCCTATCAATAATGGAAAATGGAAATTTAGAAATCTATTAAGCTAAATAATGGTAAACCCTGGGTAAAAGATACAATTCTTACCTTTGCAACCTATTTGAGGGAAGAATAAGTATAAACATCTACTAAATATAGAAGAAAGAATATATTTATATTAAAAAAACAAGAAAATTACACGTTGATATTAGAGCTGCTATTCACAATAGGAAACATAAATCAAGTATTCAGGGACAAAATTAAGAAGTACCTTAAAATTATAATACATCATATTCAAATAGCATTTACTCCCAAAGCAGCATATCTTAAGATAAAGAAAATGATTTGTAAACACTATACATCACATCAGAGTAAAAATACAGTCAATAATTACAGTAAATATATGATTAAATATAAAACATTTTAAACTCCAATTTAAAAAATATAGTAAGAAGATGTGTCCTTAACTTAGTTAAGATTATTCCTCTAGCAACTTTAACAAATGTACTCCTTTCCTTTTGAAGCTGGAAATACAGATCTTAAAATATAATTCAAGATAAACTTTGTGTTGAAGAAATTCAGGGAAACATATAAAATAGCACAATCTAGTGTGATCTGATCAAGAAAGATGCTTAAAGCTAAAGGATGGATAAGGATAGGCTATATGAAAGGGGAAGAAGTGAGCACTCCAGGCAGAGGGGTCAGTACCTTCAAAGGGACAAGAGAGACAGATTATGCTATATTCAAGGAACCAAAAAGTCCAGTGTGTTTGGGAATGGGGAAGGAAAAGGAGAGGGGCATGAGAGAGGAAAATTTGCCAGAAGACTTAAGATCTTTATCTTAAGGACATGGTCATTTGAAGTTTGTTTTGTTTTGTTTTAGAGAGAGAGAGTGTGTGTGCATAAGCTGGAGGCAGGGTAGAGGGAGAGGAAAGGAGAGAGAGAGAAAGAATCTTATGTAGGCTCCATGCCTAGCATGGAGCCCAACCCTCAGATCATGACCTGAGTCAAAATCAATGGTGGGATGCTTAACCCAGTGAGCCACCCAGGCACCCCAAGTCATTCAAAGTTTTTAATTAGGAATGTTTTCATTCATTTGTTCCTTCTTCTAGCTACTCAGTTATTATTCAGTTCCAACTATGACCAGACTGCCCTACATATTGCAATATGGTGCAAACATTAAAAAGCTCTTTTCTCAATAAACTCTTAGAGGGGAAGATATTCTATAAATAGAATTACAATTGATACATAAAATATGAAGAACTCATAAGTACTATTAAAAATAATAAAATCAAAAAATAATAAAATCAGTCAAGGGATAGGTACTACTAGACTTCTACTCAACTTGAATGTGCATAAGAATTATCTAGCATTCTTGTTATGGGGGAGTCTGACTCAGTAGTTCTAGAGTGAAGGCTGAGATCTCCATTTCTTTTTCTTTTCTTTTTTCTTTTCTTTTCTTTTTTCTTTTTTTTTCCTCTTCTTTTCTTTTCTTTTTCTTTTTTTTTTTTTTTGAGGGAGAGAAAGTGTGAGCAGGGGGAGGAAATGAGGGGGAGAGAGAGAATCCCAAGGAGGCTCCCTGCCCAGCATACAGCCCAAGATAGGGCTCCATTTCATGACCCTGAGATCATGACCTGAGCCAAAATTGAGAGTCGGAGGCTTAACAAGCTGAACCACTCAGGCATCCTGTGAGATCACCATTTCTAACAGCTTCCCAGGGAGTACCAATGTTGCTGGACTGCTCACTTACCATGTCTTGAGTGGCAGTGGGGGACAGAGAATGAAGAGTTTGTTCAGGAAAGGCCCATATGATGGGTTATATTTAATTCATAAGCAGAAACTTAGCAATAAAGTCCTCAAAATATATGAAGAGAAAAATAGACAGTTGTAAAATAATAGTTGGAGACATCAATACCCAACTTTTATTTATTTATTTAAAAAAAGATTTATTTATTCATGAGAGACACAGAGAGAGGCAGAGACATAAGCAGAGGAAGAAGCAGATCCCTGCAGGGAGCCCGATGTGGAACTCGATCCAGGACTCCAGAACCACATCCTGGGCCAAAGGGAGGCACTAAACCGCTGAGCCATCCAGGGATCCCTAATGCCCAACTTTAATAATGGGTAGAAGAACCAGACAAAAGATCATAAGGAAACAGAGAATTTGAATTTGAACAACACCATAAGCCAAGTGGACCTAACAGACATATATAGAACATTCCACCCAATGACAACACAATACACAGTCTTCTCAAGTCTTCTCAAGAGCACAGGAAATATTTTCTGGACTAGATCATGCCTTAGGCCACAAGACAAGTCATAATACATTTAAAAGATTGAAATCGTACAAAAAAATCTTTTCAGACCATAGTAAAGTGAAGCTAGAAATAAATTACAGAAAGAAAACTGAAAAAAAATCACAAATGTGTGGAAATTAAAGAACACACTTTTAAACAACAAATGGGTCAAAGTTAAAGATCTTGAGATGAATGAAAATGAAACATAACATGCCAAAATTGGTGGGATGCAGAGAAAGCAGTGTTCAGAGGGAAATTTATAACTGTAAATGCCTATATTTAAGAAGAAAGATCTCAAATGGGCAAGCTAATTGGACATTTTAAAGAACTAACTTATGAAGAACAATCTAAACACACAGCTAGTAGAAGGGAGGAAATTATAAGAGTAGAACAGAGATAAATCAAATAGAAAGTAGAAAACTAGGCATTTATTTCCATCAGCATTAAAAAACAAGGAAAACTAATTATAAATTCCAGGGTAAAATTGCTGAGGTCTCTGTATGAAGGAAAACAAAAAGGCATGATTTGGAGCAAATTATAGAACTCAAAGATACTCCATTAAACCTGCAGTATTTTTTGTTTCTGTGGAATAGTATTGTGATGCCAAAATTATGAAGAAGGAAACCTAATTGTTAAAATATTCATTGACCCCACCAAAAAAAAAAATAATGATCATAACATAAATTTGAATTGATTTTCAGTTATTAAAATGGACCTGTAGACACAAGATAATAGACATTGTTATATAAAATGAACTAGAAAGGGAGAAAATTAAAGTGACAAGCTTGACAATGTAAAAGTAAAGGCACAACTCTGAGAAGTAGGCAGCAGGATTCCTAAGAGGGAGGGAGAGGTTAGGGAAAGGTAGATAAATGTTCCAGCATGGAGAGGCCGGAAAGCTCTTTGTAGTTGAAGGAAAAGGAAATTGAACATATTGTTGTGCAAGCAGTAGAAACACAAACACACAAAAAAAGCTACAAAGTAGGTAGAAAAGGGGTTTCAGAGGATAATTTCTAGGTAAGCTTATACTTCTATTTTTTTTTTACAACAGGGATTTAAAATCTAAAACTCAGAAGTAAAACATAATGGTGAAATTATATTACTTAAGTACATGAACCTAAGCACAAAATTAAACAAAAGCAGAAGTGGAAGTAAGAACTGCTTCTATACAAAGTCTAGGGCTAGAAATGTGTGGAGCAAGGAACAACTGATATGTATTATTAATTTTTCAGTACCATTGTTTTCCAGAAAAATAATTTATAAAATGAATTGCAAGAGAAAAAAATAATTAAAGAATATTTCAATAAGTAAGGAAAATATTATCTCAAGAGAGTGTCCAGATTATTGCTTAAATTCCCTAGAAGGACAGGTTGTCACTGACCTCTCAGTGTAGTGAACAGGTAACCAGACAGTGCCCTGAAAGGGAAGAACTATATTATGTCAAAGGCTTGTAAGACTTATGACTGTAATCAGGAAGTCCAATAATTTCCTTTCCTCACAGGGCAGACAATCAATCAGCCAGTGAGCCAGCCATCTTGGAGAAACCATCTCTCACTGTCACTTCATATTGTTTTTGAAGTCATAATCAATGCAGTACTTTATCAAATGAAACTAAGAAGAGCAAATATTAAAATGAAAGAGATCATAAAAATCATTATTTTCAGATGGCATGCTATGTGCCTGAAAAAGGGAAAGGAATTGGAGCTGATAAATTAGTTTAATAAAACAGTCAAAACCAGTGCAAAGGTGCCAAATTCAGTAGTACTCGGTCACATCAGCCACATCTAGTTAATACACATAATGAAGAAAAAGATAGCATCTGACATAAACAAATAAGCATATGAATCTGTGGGGAAAAAACCTTTGAGAAAGTTGCCTGTGGAGCTTTCCCAGCTTTTACACCTGTTTCATTGACATCAAACTCCTCTTTGTTTTCAAAATCCAAATACACATTTCCCGTGAGTTATTTTACTTAATCTCTCAGCTAACCACACCTCTGTGTTGAAGACCTCTTCAATCCAAAATTGTTTTCCCGCTTCATTGTCTGACCTTTCTCCATGTAGCTTCTTTCTCTCCTTGATCTACTCTGTTTTAAATATTAAACTTCTTATAGTTTGGTTCTCAGCACTTTGTTCTGATCATTCCAGAAATCCATCTCATGCCTTGCTATAGCAAGCTTCCACCTTCATGTGGATGACTGACAAAATCCTAACGCCACCCTATACTGCTCCCCTAATTTTAAGAACAGCTTTTCATTCCTCACATATTCTAAATGTTACATTTCACACATGGAATTTATAATTTTCCCAATTTCATGTATCAGTGCATGACTCCAGCGTCAATCCGCCAAGCAAGTCAGGATTCTGAGCATGGTGTTTGATTCACCCTTCTCTTTTTTCTCACTCATCTAATCTAGCACACAATCCTATAAAATGTTTTTCTAAATGTACCTGGAATTTATCAATCCTTATCTTCACTTCTACAATTCTAGTTATATCTACCACCATTTTTCATGTAGATTATTACCCTGGGATCTGAACTACTCTCCTCTCTCCTCCTTTTTGATTCCCTTTAGTTCTTTTCCAGAAGCAATGAGAGCCACCATTTAATCTCACTATGTTATTCTCTTACTTACAACATTTCAATTGTTCATCATCTCTCCTTAGAACAGTCTGAACATAAAATAGCTGCTAAGATCATCTGGTTACTGAGTGCTTTTTGTCTTTTTTTTTTATTTTAACATAACTCATTTCTCAACATACCTCATAAAATTAGCAATTCAGCCACACTGGGTTTCTTCCAATCCCTTGAAACTACTATTTTTATTCTGGGTTTGGGCATGTTGTTTCCTGTATTTAGAATACTCTTCCCTATGTACCCTGCTTTGACAGTTATTCCTATTGATTCTTGGTCTTGGATTTCCTATTGGTCTCAGTTTAAATCAGTTTATTGACTTAAAACTGCATTGGATCTTCTTTCTACGTATTTCTGCAGCACACCCCACTTTCCTTTATCACCTTCACTATCTTTGCATCTCCCACTAGGCTGTGACCTCTTACATAGCAAGAGGTATACCCATTTTTTTCATTCTTGTCTGCCTCAGGCCACAGCAAAGTTGGCACTTGTTAAGCACTCACTTTGCTTCCTACTTCTTGGAGACGTAATTCCCTCAATTTCTCAAGGCTTTACCCATAAAAATTCACATCTACAGTAACCTTTTGTCATTTTCTTCATTCTCAAGAAACAGATTGCCCTATTTGCTTTGCAGTCTGAATCAACCATGTGTACTCTTATTCTGATATGCTGACTGGACACTGGCTATTCACTTTCCCCCAAGTATTTTAAACGCTTTCCTTTCTAGTGGATTCTATACTACAGAGCATAAACTGTTCAAATTCTCTTGCTTACTAAAAATATCTGCCCTTGAGCCTCTATTTTCATTGAAATACTGCTCTCTTTATTTTCCTCCACCATCAAAACCTCCAACAAAGTTTCTAAAATTACTGCCTCCACACTTCCTTACCTGCTACTTAGTTCTAGAAGAGAATAAATTTACTAAAACAAGCACCAACCATTTCTCCACTGATTAGAAGCCATTTGATGGTTTTGCATTACCTCCAAGAAAATCAAACCACTTATAGTAGAACATTAAAAACCCTCTACACCTTATTGCTGCTTCATTACTACCATCTTTACCTGTAGCTCCTTAAAGAAGTGAGAATTCCCAATGAGTCACTTGAATCAAAATAAGTTCTTAGTGGCTTTATTGTTTCCTCCTATGTAGCCTGTGTACTGGATTGAAGAATATCTTCCCAACACTCACTTCTACCCTGAACTTTGGAATGTGACCTTATTCAGGAACAAGGTCTTTGCAGATATAATATAGTTAAGATGAGATGTACTTGATTAAAGTAAATCCTAATCCATGACTGGTATAGAAGGCACAAATCTGAACAAAAAGACATAGACAGAGGGAATCGACTGTGAAAACATAGAAGAGAATGCCATGCAAAGACAGAGGCAGAGATTGGAGTGAATCCCCTATAAGCTAAGAAAGGACAAAGATTGTAGGCAACTACCCAACAGTAGGAAGAAGCAAGGAAAGATACTCCCCCTAGAATCTTCAGAGATGGTACAGTTCTGCTGATGCCTTGATTTCAGACTTCTAGCCTCCAGAACTATGAGCATATGTTTGTGCCACTCTTAGCCCTAAGAAACTCATACTCTGGAATCAGGGCAATATATCCTGATAGTTGCAGGTTAAACACAAGTCAAAATACCACTAGGTGATCATTTATAAATTATAGCTTTTTTTTTTAAGAATATGGGATCTAGTTGTGCCATTTTTCTCCATAGAATTAGAAAGTCTTCCTTATTGTTATATTATCTAAATCACAGAACATTAAAAATTTACATGTGGAATTGTCCATAGTCAATCAAGGTCTAGCAATTGTAATCAAAGCAATCAGAAATAATTGAGTAACCAATTGAGAACTATCCTTTTTTTTGGAAAATGAGGCTTCTGGTGAAGGTTTTTGATTTTTGTTGTTGTTTTCTTTTGTTTTCTATCTTGAACTGGTTCCAGGGAAATCATAGGAAATAGTGTCTTCATTTTTTAAAGGGTTTATTTATTTATTTGAGGTGGGGGTAGGAAGGGGAGGCAGAGGGAGAGGGACAGAGTGAACCTCAAACAGATTCCCCGTGAGCAAGGAGCCCAACATGGGGCTTAATCTCATGACTCCAAGACCATGACCTGAGCTGAAATCAAGAGTCAGACACTCAACTGACTGAGCCACCCAGGTGCCTCAAGAAATGGTATCTTAAGCAACAACAAAAGATAATATCTGTTGTTGCTGTTGCTCTTCTTCAGTTGCTATTGGCAAGAAGCTTGCCACATAACTTAAAAGTATTAACAAGGAGATGGCTTGGGTTCCTGGGTGGCTCAGTAGTTGAGCGTCTGCCTTTCACTCAGGTCATGATCCCAGAGTCCTGGGATTGAGTCCTGCATCCCACTCCCTCAGGGAGCCTGCTTCTCCCTCTGCATCTGTCTCTGCCTCTCTCTGTGTCTCTCATGAATACATAAATAAAATCTTTTTTAAAAAAAGCAAAAAAAAAAAAACAAAACAAGGAGATGGCTAGAGAGTGTGTTAACCAATTTCCTCATCCTCAGTCAATAGAGTACATATTTGCCAAATCAGGGATGATACTCATTTCAATTGCTGCTGAACCTTAGGAACGAGCTGAGACTTATATATTCATTTTCCATGGTCTACTGGGAAGGCCAATGGATCTGTTTAGCTTTAAGGTCATGGCTATCTAATTTCTTTGCTAGTAGATTTTCCTGTATCTGTCACTTTTGAATAAAAGCATGCATATTTTACATGCACACACATACACAAACACACGGTATCTCATAAATCAAAGAGGATCACCCAGCCAGTCATTTTGTTGTATCTAAATCTGTGGAGATTGTGAGTTACAATCTTTTGCATTCAGAACAGAAGACGGAAAATTCCCAGTGAAATAAAAATGCTTAGTTTTGCTGGTTCAATAAAGCAGAAAAATGAGGCAAGACACTGATTTTCTTTTCTTTTACAATATTTGTACTTCTGAAGGTTAGTGGACTTTTGTGAGAAAAAAAAAACTCTCAGTGATATTTTGGTTTGGAGACTCAAAGCTAAAAAACATGAAAACTTGGTGAGAATGGGGAGACTACCTGACAGTGTAAAAAGGTCACCATTCATGCTTCATCCTTTTCTACAAACACAGAAACCTCTGGAGTGCACTTTAGGAAAATCCTGTCAGGAGAAAGAGCCCCAGAAGCAACCCTTGATCAGAGCTATAACTGTAATCATAATAATTGCACTACTAAAACTAATGAAAAATTATATTGGAATTCATCCTTGAAATATTCATGGCAAAGTACCTATTCCTTCCATGCTGTTAGTCATTAGTCATGAAAAAGTATTGTGGGAGTAAATGTCAACTTAACTCCTCTTTCATTTAATGTATCTGCTAAGTTAATAGACAGAAAAAAAAATCCAGACACAGCAATTACATAGATGGGCAAACGAGAGAGAAAACAAGTCTGTCTGATGAAGAGGTATTTCAAGGAGTACATTACTCTAATGCAAATGTTACATTTTCCTGATGTTTTGTTTAAAGAAGAAACTGCTTTATTGCCGTTGTCAATGTGAGGCAAGTATTGTTGGTGTGCCGGACATCTTGAGCTCCCAAGTTCATTTCCATTTTGAAGCATAGTCCTCCAGGGAACAGGTAAGAAATCTGATTCTCCACCTGGATCCCTGAGAAGACAATGCTTCAGCTCGTGCACAGTACACGTCAGGCCAGGCATATCTGTGAGAAGATGATGACCTTATAGCAGTACGTCTTCCAAATAACAGACAGATGGCAAAACCAGCCCGACAACACCAAGATGAAGGATAAAAAAAATCAGGGGTAAACAAGATCATTTCAGTCTGCTTCACAGTGAGATGTACTTTGTCATTGAGCTTTGGTGTCAAAGAACCTTAAACAAACTAAAGTTGGCAAAATAATTTATAGGTTACGTCTAGCGTACTCCATGGCATATTGAAAATTTAACATGTTCATATTGGAAACTTCTCACATTATCATTAGCAGCTATGGGAAGCCTGACACTGATCCTATCACCTTTAATTCTCCCTTTCCAAAGACAAAGCAGGCTTCTCTTTACATAAAAGTTGATTTGCTTGTTCTCTCTTTCTTCCAGACTTAACTTAGACTAAAATAGTTACTGACCAAGAAGGTGGAGAGGTTTTTCTTTCTTTTTTTTTTTTTAAGATTTTATTTATTAATTCATGACAGACACAGAGAGAGAGGCAGAGACATAGGCAGAGCCTGTGGGGAACCCAATTCAGGACTTGATCCCAGGACCCCAGAATCACAACCCAATCTGAGGGCAGACACTCAACCTCTGAGCCACCCAGGTGTCCCAAGATTTTTCTCATCTTAAAGAAAATTTAATTAGTGAAGTAGCCTGAGTTTCTCATCAGAAGAATAGAGAAATGTGGCAGCTTTCTTGCACTGGTCCTAAAATGGGAGAAATATTAACCAGTTAGTCTTCAG
The DNA here is from genome assembly GCF_048418805.1 of Vulpes vulpes. Taxonomy (NCBI): domain Eukaryota; kingdom Metazoa; phylum Chordata; class Mammalia; order Carnivora; family Canidae; genus Vulpes; species Vulpes vulpes. Next base: position 61,774,972 of record NC_132780.1, read on the forward strand.
CATAATCTTCTAAAAGATATTGAGTATTATTTATCATTACAAACAATTATTCCCCTAGAAGCAAAACTATTATTTTCTGATCTATTTATATTCTATAGTCCACTGTGTCTTTTGGAAACTCATATTCTTTTTTCAACACAATGCCTTTCATTTTCCATCTGATTTTTAAAAAATAGTCTATTCACCTTGTATAATTTTCCAAACCTGAGATTTCCTCTATTTACAGTGTGTGTTTTGCATTTACCTCTCTGATCTTCCCCAAGTAAGGGAGCGATCGATTAACAGAGCTCTAAATTACCTTTCTCAGTGGCTTATCTCTTTTTTATACTGTTTAATATCAAAACTCCAAGAAATGCTCTACTCAGGAATCTCAACACTTAGCTCAGATTTCCTCATAATCCCCATTCCATACCATCATCTTATATGACTTGTATTGAAAATCAGCCTTACAGTTGTTTGATCCTCAATTATTTTATTTGGAAAAATTTTAATATTGTCTATGTGTCCAGCATTGTGATAAGCCCTTTAGAAGAAAGGCAAGTAAAAAACATAACTTTCTCAAGACTATCCCACTGTGAAGGTATAGAATTTATTACTCCTATAACTCAAATATCCTTCCCATTCCATAGCACACAGGCCTGGTTTAC